>NW_028161616.1:70000-75000 GCF_964263955.1 Coregonus lavaretus | reverse complement strand
ATCATGTGACAGATCATGTGACACTTAGATTGCACACAGGTGAACTTTATTTAACTAATTATGTGACTTCTGAAGGTAATTGGTTGCACCAGATCTTATTTAGGGGCATCAGAGCAAAGGGGGTGAATATATATGCACGCACCACTTTTCCGTTTTCATTTTTTGAATTTTCTGAAACAAGGTATTTTTTCATTTCATTTCACCTATTTGGACTGTTTTCCATTACATTCCATATCCATTATATGAAATCCAAATAAAAACCCATTTAAATTACAGGTTGTAATGCAACAAAATAGGAAAAACTGCAAGGGGGGTGAATACCTTTGCAAGGCACTCTATCTCCTGTATAATATGTCCTGTATCTCCTGTCTGTATAATATGACCTGTATCTCAGATATCATACCTACTGAGGCTACATCTCTAACCCCTGACCTCTGACCTGTAACCTCTACGCAGGGGAGCCCTTCTGAGAAGCAGCCTACACAAGGCAACATTAAATTCCCCAAGGTTCTCCGTAGCACACCTGCCACCACCATCCCTGCCCCTGCCAGAACCCGGACTGACCAGTACCTGGGACCAGAAGATTGTCTGGATCAGAAGTACACCCGTCTGTCCTGCCATCTGGTCTTCTGTCCTCCATGGATGAGATGTATGGAGGGAAGGTGTGTGTGTGTGTGTGTGTCTGTGTGGTTGTGTGGTTGTGGTTGTGTGGTTGTGTGTGTCTGTGTGTGTGTGTCTGTGTCTGTGTGTGTGTTTTTGCGTGTCTGTGCGTTTCAACAGGTGTTTGTGTAACCTGTGTGGTTGTGTGGTTGTGGTTGTGTGTGTCTGTGTGTGTGTGTCTGTGTGTGTGTGTCTGTGTGTGTGTTTTTGCGTGTCTGTGCGTTTCAACAGGTGTTTGTGTAACCTGTGTGTGTATTCAGGATTATTCGAACATCCGAATTAACTTTAGTATTCAACCACTTGTTTGAGTATCAATACAACATTTAAATACTAATTGTAGGCCTATTTTAACATGATCCTCGTGACGTTGTTACATGAAGGATATACCATTGCATTTGAAAGTGTTATTTTCAAGTTACATGGAAAGGCATTTTACTTTCATAGTGCATTTAGCTCCACTATTAAATTATATTTAATAACGAATATTCTAATTCCTAATTCTGTGGCCCTGACAACGGCAGCCAGTTCAATTAGTGTTTACAGGAACGCACCTAACAGAGGTTCAACAAGACCTCCGCATCAGACTTCTCTTTCACTGTTAGCCGTTAGCCGTTAGCTGACAACTACCAGAGAATAGTAGCCAAAAAACAACAGCGCACTGTATACCCTCAGCATTTTGATTGGTCAAGAGATTAAAGAGCAATTACTATGAACATTGTTTTATTTAGACTATCTGGATATCATTCAAAATTCAAAATCCCTAGTCTATACTGGTGTGTGTCTAACCTGTCTGTGTAACCAGGTGTGTGTGTAACCTGTCTATGTAACCAGGTGTGTGTGTAACCTGTCTGTGTAACCAGGTGTGTGTGTAACCTGTGTGTGTGTAACCTGTCTGTGTAACCAGGTGTGTGTGTAACCTGTCTGTGTAACCAGGTGTGTGTGTAACCTGTCTGTGTAACCAGGTGTGTGTCTAACCTGTCTGTGTAACCAGGTGTGTGTGTGTAACCTGTCTGTGTAACCAGGTGTGTGTGTAACCTGTCTGTGTAACCAGGTGTGTGTGTAACCTGTCTGTGTAACCAGGTGTGTGTGTAACCTGTCTGTGTAACCAGGTGTGTGTCTAACCTGTCTGTGTAACCAGGTGTGTGTGTAACCTGTCTGTGTAACCAGGTGTGTGTGTAACCTGTCTGTGTAACCAGGTGTGTGTGTAACCTGTCTGTGTAACCAGGTGTGTGTGTAACCTGTCTGTGTAACCAGGTGTGTGTGTAACCTGTCTGTGTAACCAGGTGTGTGTGTAACCTGTCTGTGTAACCAGGTGTGTGTGTAACCTGTCTGTGTAACCAGGTGTGTGTGTAACCTGTCTGTGTAACCAGGTGTGTGTGTAACCTGTCTGTGTAACCAGGTGTGTGTGTAACCTGTCTGTGTAACCAGGTGTGTGTGTAACCTGTCTGTGTAACCAGGTGTGTGTGTAACCTGTCTGTGTAACCAGGTGTGTGTGTAACCTGTCTGTGTAACCAGGTGTGTGTGTAACCTGTCTGTGTAACCAGGTGTGTGTGTGTAACCTGTCTGTGTAACCAGGTGTGTGTGTAACCTGTCTGTGTAACCAGGTGTGTGTGTGTAACCTGTCTGTGTAACCAGGTGTGTGTGTAACCTGTCTGTCTAACCAGGTGTGTGTGTGTAACCCAGGGGTGTCAAACGTACGGCCCGCAGGCCGGATGAGGCCCGCAAACGGGTTTAATCCGGCCCGCGAGATGATAAAACAAAAATATATATATATATATATATATATATTTTTTATTTTTTTTTAAGTATAAAAATGCGCTGCAATTTTTCAATAAAATAAACTGCTGTTCCAATTGCGTCCACTGGATGGCACAATAGCAATTGTGTTAAGCAAGCAAACTGTTTATACCGGGGCAGAGCAAGTAGGTCAAGCACGTGCAGCCAATGAGCTACTTTGTTTTGCCCGCGATATTTATTACGGCTTCTACTTTTAACATTATCTGCTTTGGCACCCTCATTGCCCCAATATGTCTCTGTCAAAAAAGAGAAAAGTGGACGCAGAGTGCAGAGTGTTCCAAGAAAAATGGTCATCCTATTTAATCACGGAATTGAATGGGAAAGCTGTATGTTTGGTGTGTTCAGAGCATGTTGCAGTGCTGAAAGAATATAACCTTCGTCGCCACTATGTGAGTCTTCATGCCGACAAATATGACAACTTTCAAGGACAGCGGAGATGAGAGAAGGTGAATGAACTGTTGGCGGGTCTGAAGAAACAGCAGTCTGTGTTTACTCACAGCCGAGACATCAGTGACGCTGCAGTGAAAGCTAGCTACCTCATTGCTAATGAAATCGCAGTGGCTTCAAAACCATTTAGTGAGGGTGAATTTGTAAAAACATGCATGATGAAGGCAGCGGAGATTGTGTGTCCTGAAAAGCGGCAGGCTTTTGCAAATATCAGCCTGACAAGAAACACAGTTGCAGACAGGATTTCCGATCTTTCAGTGGATTTGGACAGCCAGTTGAAGCAAAAAGTAAAGTTATTTATTGTGTTTTCGGTTGCAATTGATGAAAGCACGAACATTACAGATGTTGCACAACTGGCCATTTTTTCATCCGCGGAGTTGATGACACATTGACCGTCACCGAGGAGTTCGTGGAGTTGGTGCCGATGACAGATACAACGACAGCAGCTGATATTTTGACCGCACTCGTCGGCGCGCTGGACAGGGTCGGAGTGGACTGGTCCCGCGCTGTCAGCCTGGCTACAGATGGTGCGCCCTCAATGATCGGGAAAAAAGCAGGCGTTGTGACAAAGTTCAGAGAGAAAGTGCAATCTGCAAATGGAGGACGTGATTTTTTGACTTTTCACTGTATTTTGCACCAGGAGGCTTTGTGTTGCAAGTCATTAAAGATGGATAACGTCATGAAGGTGGTCATCCAAACTGTTAATTTCATCCGATCCAGAAGCCTGAATCACCGTCAGTTTGACAGCCTTCTCAGAGAGAAAGACCACATCTATGGCCTGCCATACCACACTGAGGTAAGATGGTTAAGCCGAGGTGCTGTGCTGAGGCGTTTCTTTGATTTACGAGAAGAAATTGAACAGTTCATGGAAGAAAAGGGCAAACCAGTGTTAGAATTTCATTCCGCAGAATGGATGCCGGACCTTGCATTTATGGTGGATGTTACAGAGCACCTGAATAACTTGAACAAACAGCTGCAAGGGCGCAACAAAGTTGTCACGCAGTATTATGACAGCATACGTTCTTTCAAGTTGAAGCTGTCATTGTGGGAGACGCAACTTGCCGGTGGTGATGCGCGACCCAACATGTGGCAGACATGAAGCGGTTCAAAGATAAAATAACTGGACTGTTACGGGAGTTTGAGCAACGCTTTCAGATTTATGTTTATATGTTTTTATGTTGATGTGCTATTGTTTTTAATTGATTTCATTTTATTTGTATATTTAACCTATTCTTGACTCTTGGTTCTTGCACTTGTTTGGGGAACAGGATTCCATTATTTTTTATCTACATTTCTGCCTGAGAAATGACACCCTGATATAGTTCTGTGATCTGTGATATACTTATGTGAATCACTGAGGCATTGTGTGTTTCTGTGTTCTTTGTCCTCAGAACTTTCAAATAACTTGAGGTGTTTTATGATTAATAGTGATGTTGTGCTTTTGGACACTGTCCTCAGGCTCCAGCTTTATGTTTATATGTTTTTATGTTGATGTGCTATTGTTTTTAATTGATTTTATTTTATTTGTATATTTAACCTATTCTTGACTCTGTGGTTCTTGCACTTGTTTGGGGAACAGGATTTCATTATTTTTATCTACATTTCTGCCTGAGAAATGACACCCTGATATAGTTCTGTGATCTGTGAAACCGTTCTGTTAATCACTGAGGCATTGTGTGTTTGTGTGTTCTTTTTCTTTAGAATTTTCAAATAAACTTGACGTGTTTTATGATTAATAGTGATGTTGTGCTTGTACTATTTTGGACACACTGTCCTCAGGCTCCAGCTTTATGTTGTATGTTGATCGTATTAAAACAAAGAAAACAATCTGAAGTTGTTGTTTTTAAGTTATATATACCATGATTTTTCCGGTCCGGCCCACTTGGGAATAGATTTTCCTCCATGTGGCCCCTGAGCTAAAATGAGTTTGACACCCCTGGTGTAACCTGTCTGTGTAACCAGGTGTGTGTGTAAGCTGCCCTACCAGTGTCCGAAGGATGGCATGACGTCAGTGTGTGGGTACGATGGAAGGACCTATCTCTCCTACTGTCAAGCTATGGCTGTCTCCTGTCGTACTAGACAACCTATCATGTCCC
>NW_028161616.1:0-65000 GCF_964263955.1 Coregonus lavaretus | reverse complement strand
ATACTAATGTTTTAATTTGGTGGAATAACCCTGATTTTCAATCACAGCTTTCATGCGTCTTGGCATGCTCTCCACCAGTCTTTCACATTGATGTTGGGTGACTTTATGCCACTCCTGGCGCAAAAAATTCAAGCAGCTCGGCTTTGTTTGATGGCTTGTGACCATCCATCTTCCTCTTGATCACATTCCAGAAGTTTTCAATGGGGTTCAGGTCTGGAGATTGGGCTGGCCATGACAGGGTCTTGATCTGGTGGTCCTCCATCCACACCTTGATTGACCTGGCTGTGTGGCATGGCGCATTGTCCTGCTGGAAAAACCAATCCTCAGAGTTGGGGAACAATGTCAGAGCAAAAGGAAGCAAGTTTTCTTCCAGGACAACCTTCCAGGGCTTGATTCATGCGTCCTTCACAAAGACAAATCTGCCCGATTCCAGCCTTGCTGAAGGACCCCCAGATCATCACCGATCCTCCACCAAATTTCACAGTGGGTGCGAGACACTGTGGCTTGTAGGCCTCTCCAGGTCTCCGTCTAACCATTAGACGACCAGGTGTTGGGCAAAGCTGAAAATTGGACTCATCAGAGAAGATGACCTTACTCCAGTCCTCTACGGTCCAATCCTAATGGTATTTTGCAAACCTCAGCCTGGCTCTTCTTTGCTTCTCATTGATGAAGGGCTTTTTTCTAGCTTTGCACAACTTCAGCCCTTACCCCTAGGAGCCTGTTTCGAACCGTCCTCGCCGTGCACTTCACCTCAGCTGCCGTTTGCCATTCTTTTTGTAGGTCACTTGATGTCATCCTACGGTTGTTGAGTGACATTCGAATGAGTTGGCGTTCATCCCGGTCAGTAGAGTCGTTTTCGCCCTCTGCCGGTCTGTAGCTTTGTTGTCCCCAATGTCTGCTGCTTGACCTTCTTTGACATGTTAAGGATGGAAGCAACCTGACGCTCACTGTATCCCTCTGCCAGTAAAGCCAGAATTGAACCCTTCTTTTCCTCACTCAAAACGTTCCTTTTCAACTCTTTTGGCATGGTCAATAGTTATTTTTTGATTAAATTTACTTTTGAGGTACTATTAGCACTGTTTTTGCCATCCAGCTGGTCCTATTGCAAGAGGATTGTGATGACCACAGCAGTGGTTTTTATACTTTTCCTCGTTAAATAAGATTTGGTTCAGGTGATCACCTAATCAGTACCTAATTCAGTAGAATGAGGTGTGCTTGTGTTGGAATTCAACAGACACTGGAATGGAATGGCTGTCATACATGTAGAGATGCTGATTTAAGAAAAATGTGCAGTGGTCTCTTAATTTTTTCCATAGCTGTATATAATATATATATATATATGTGTGTGTGTTAATGTTTTAATGTAAATAACATGAAGACTTACTGTTTGTTGTTATCACGTTGTATAATGATTTGAAGACAGGCGCAGGAATACGTATTAGGGGTTTTATTTACTCCATCCCAACACAAACAACAGAGAGGTGTAAACAAAACGAGCACAATGCACGGTACTCACGGTACTCACGGTACTCACGAGACCAACGGACATGGGAGAGTAATGGACAAGGACAATGGGGAACAGAGGGCACATATATACACATACTAATCAGGGGGAATGGGAACCAGAGGACACATATATACACATACTAACCAGGGGGAATGGGAACCAGAGGACACATATATACACATAGTAATCAGGGGGAAGCAGAGGACACATATATACACATAGTAATCAGGGGGAACCAGAGGACACATATATACACATAGTAATCAGGGGGAATGGGAACCAGAGGACACATATATACACATAGTAATCAGGGGGAATGGGAACCAGAGGACACATATATACACATACTAACCAGGGGGAATGGGAACCAGAGGACACATATATACACATACTAATCAGGGGGAATGGGAACCAGAGGACACATATATACACATAGTAATCAGGGGGAATGGGAACCAGAGGACACATATATACACATAGTAATCAGGGGGAAATGGGAACCAGAGGACACATATATACACATAGTAATCAGGGGGAACCAGAGGACACATCTATACACATAGTAATCAGGGGGAACCAGGGGACACATATATACACATAGTAATCAGGGGGAACCAGAGGACACATCTATACACATAGTAATCAGGGGGAAATGGGAACCAGAGGACACATATATACACATAGTAATCAGGGGGAACCAGAGGACACATATATACACATAGTAATCAGGGGGAATGGGAACCAGAGGACACATATATACACATAGTAATCAGGGGGAATGGGAACCAGAGGACACATATATACACATACTAACCAGGGGGAATGGGAACCAGAGGACACATCTATACACATAGTAATCAGGGGGAACCAGA
This sequence comes from Coregonus lavaretus, assembly GCF_964263955.1. Taxonomy (NCBI): domain Eukaryota; kingdom Metazoa; phylum Chordata; class Actinopteri; order Salmoniformes; family Salmonidae; genus Coregonus; species Coregonus lavaretus. The sequence goes on along the minus strand of NW_028161616.1, from coordinate 62,621 downwards.
GGACACATATATACACATAGTAATCAGGGGGAACCAGAGGACACATATATACACATAGTAATCAGGGGGAAATGGGAACCAGAGGACACATATATACACATAGTAATCAGGGGGAACCAGGGGACACATATATACACATAGTAATCAGGGGGAACCAGGGGACACATATATACACATAGTAATCAGGGGGAATGGGAACCAGGGGACACATATATACACATAGTAATCAGGGGGAACCAGAGGACACATATATACACATAGTAATCAGGGGGAATGGGAACCAGAGGACATATATATACACATACTAATCAGGGGAAATGGGAACCAGAGGACACATATATACACATAGTAATCAGGGGGAATGGGAACCAGAGGACACATATATACACATAGTAATCAGGGGGAATGGGAACCAGGGGACACATATATACACATAGTAATCAGGGGGAACCAGAGGACACATATATAAACATAGTAATCAGGGGGAATGGGAACCAGATGACACATATATACACATAGTAATCAGGGGGAATGGGAACCAGATGACACATATATACACATAGTAATCAGGGGGAATGGGAACCAGAGGACACATATATACACATAATAATCAGGGGGAATGGGAACCAGAGGGCACATATATACACATACTAATCAGGGGGAATGGGAACCAGAGGACACATATATACACATAGTAATCAGGGGGAACCAGGGGACACATATATACACATAGTAATCAGGGGGAACAGGGGACACATATATACACATACTAATCAGGGGGAATGGGAGCCAGAGGGCACATATATACACATACTAATCAGGGGGAATGGGAACCAGAGGGCACATATATACACATACTAATCTGGGGGAATAGGAACCAGAGGACACATATATACACATAGTAATCAGGGGGAACCAGAGGACACATATATACACATACTAATCTGGGGGAATAGGAACCAGAGGACACATATATACACATAGTAATCAGGGGGAACCAGGGGACACATATATACACATAGTAATCAGGGGGAACCAGGGGACACATATATACACATAGTAATCAGGGGGAATGGGAACCAGAGGACACATATATAAACATAGTAATCAGGGGGAATGGGAACCAGATGACACATATATACACATAGTAATCAGGGGGAATGGGAACCAGATGACACATATATACACATAGTAATCAGGGGGAACCAGAGGACACATATATACACATACTAATCAGGGGGAATGGGAACCAGGGGACACATATATACACATAGTAATCAGGGGGAATGGGAACCAGAGGACACATATATACACATAGTAATCAGGGGAAATGGGAACCAGAGGACACATATATACACATACTAATCAGGGGGAACCAGAGGAGACATATATACACTTACTAATCAGGGGGAATGGGAACCAGAGGACACATATATACACATACTAACCAGGGGGAAATGGGAACCAGAGGACACATATATACACATACTAATCAGGGGGAATGGGGAACAGAGGACACATATATACACATAGTAATCAGGGGGAATGGGAACCAGAGGACACATATATACACATACTAATCAGGGGGAATGGGAACCAGAGGACACATATATACACATACTAATCAGGGGGAAATGGGAACCAGAGGACACATATACACACATACTAATCAGGGGGAATGGGAACCAGAGGACACATATATACACATAGTAATCAGGGGGAAAGGGAACCATTGGACAAATATATACACATACTAATCAGGGGGAATGGGAACCAGGGGGCACATATATACACATAGTAATCAGGGGGAACCAGAGGACACATATATACACATAGTAATCAGGGGGAATGGGATTCAGAGGACACATATATACACATACTAACCAGGGGGAATGGGAACCAGAGGACACATATATACACATAGTAATCAGGGGAAATGGGAACCAGGGGACACATATATACACATAGTAACCAGGGGGAATGGGAACAGAGGACACATATATACACATAGTAATCAGGGGGGGAATGGGAACCAGGGGACATATATATACACATACTAATCAGGGGGAATGGGAACCAGAGGACACATATATACACATACTAACCAGGGGGAATGGGAACCAGAGAACACATATATACACATAGTAATCAGGGGGAATGGGAACCAGAGGACACATATATACACATACTAATCAGGGGGAATGGGAACCAGAGGACACATATATACACATACTAATCAGGGGGAAATGGGACCCAGAGGACACATATATACACATAGTAATCAGGGGGAAAGGGAACCAGGGGACACATATATACACATACTAATCAGGGGGAATGGGAACCAGAGGACACATATATACATATACTAATCAGGGGGAATGGGAACCAGAGGACACATATATACACATAGTAATCAGGGGGAATGGGAACCAGAGGACACATATATACACATAGTAATCAGGGGAAATGGGAACCAGAGGACACATATATACACATAGTAATCAGGGGGAACCAGGGGACACATATATACACATAGTAATCAGGGGGAATGGGAACCAGAGGACACATATATACACATACTAATCAGGGGGAATGGGAACCAGAGGACACATATATATACATAGTAATCAGGGGGAATGGGAACCAGAGGACACATATATACACATACTAATCAGGGGAAACCAGAGGACACATACAGTGGGGAGAACAAGTATTTGATACACTGCCGATTTTGCAGGTTTTCCTACTTACAAAGCTTGTAGAGGTCTGTAATTTTTATCATAGGTACACTTCAACTGTGAGAGACGGAATCTAAAACAAAAATCCAGAAAATCACATTGTATGATTTTTAAGTAATTAATTTGCATTTTATTGCATGACATAAGTATTTGATACATCAGAAAAGCAGAACTTAATATTTGGTACAGAAACCTTTGTTTGCAATTACAGAGATCATACGTTTCCTGTAGGTCTTGACCAGGTTTGCACACACTGCAGCAGGGATTTTGGCCCACTCCTCCATACAGACCTTCTCCAGATCCTTCCGTTTTCGGGGCTGTCGCTGGGCAATACGGACTTTCAGCTCCCTCCAAAGATTTTCTATTGGGTTCAGGTCTGGAGACTGGCTAGGCCACTCCAGGACCTTGAGATGCCTCTTACAGAGCCACTCCTTAGTTGCCCTGGCTGTGTGTTTCGGGTCGTTGTCATGCTGGAAGACCCAGCCACGACCCATCTTCAATGCTCTTACTGAGGGAAGGAGGTTGTTGGCCAAGATCTCGCGACACATGGCCCCATCCATCCTCCCCTCAATACGGTGCAGTCATCCTGTCCCCTTTGCAGAAAAGCATCCCCAAAGAATGATGTTTCCACCTCCATGCTTCACGGTTGGGATGGTGTTCTTGGGGTTGTACTCATCCTTCTTCTTCCTCCAAACAAGATGAGTGGAGTTTAGACCAAAAAGCTCTATTTTTGTCTCATCAGACCACATGACCTTCTCCCATTCCTCCTCTGGATCATCCAGATGGTCATTGGCAAACTTCAGACGGGCCTGGACATGCGCTGGCTTGAGCAGAGGGACCTTGCGTGCGCTGCAGGATTTTAATCCATGACGGCGTAGTGTGTTACTAATGGTTTTCTTTGAGACTGTGGTCCCAGCTCTCTTCAGGTCATTGACCAGGTCCTGCTGTGTAGTTCTGGGCTGATCCCTCACCTTCCTCATGATCATTGATGCCCCACGAGGTGAGATCTTGCATGGAGCCCCAGTCCGAGGGTGATTGACCGTCATCTTGAACTTCTTCCATTTTCTAATAATTGCGCCAACAGTTGTTGCCTTCTCACCAAGCTGCTTGCCTATTGTCCTGTAGCCCATCCCAGCCTTGTGCAGGTCTACAATTGTATCCCTGATGTCCTTACACAGCTCTCTGGTCTTGGCCATTGTGGAGAGGTTGGAGTCTGTTTGATTGAGTGTGTGGACAGGTGTCTTTTATACAGGTAACGAGTTCAAACAGGTGCAGTTAATACAGGTAATGAGTGGAGAACAGGAGGGCTTCTTAAAGAAAAACGAACAGGTCTGTGAGAGCCGGAATTCTTAATGGTTGGTAGGTGATCAAATACTTATGTCATGCAATAAAATTCAAATTAATTACTTAAAAATCATACAATGTGATTTTATGGATTTTTGTTTTAGATTCCATCTCTCACAGTTGAAGTGTACCTATGATAAAAATTACAGACCTCTACATGCTTTGTAAGTAGGAAAACCTGCAAAATCGGCAGTGTATCAAATACTTGTTCTCCCCACTGTATATACACATAGTAATCAGGGGGAATGGGAATCAGGGGACACATATATACACATACTAACCAGGGGGAATGGGAACCAGAGAACACATATATACACATACTAATCAGGGGGAATGGGAACACGAGGACACATATATACACATAGTAATCAGGGGGAATGGGAACCAGAGAACACATATATACACATAGTAATCAGGGGGAATGGGAACCAGAGGACACATATATACACATACTAATCAGGGGGAATGGGAACCAGAGGACACATATATACACATAGTAATCAGGGGGAATGGGAACCATAGGACACATATATACACATAGTAATCAGGGGGAATGGGAACCAGGCGACGCATATATACACATAGTAATCAGGGGGAATGGGAACCAGGGGACGCATATATACACATACTAATCAGGGGGAATGGGAACCAGAGTGCACATATATACACATACTAATCAGGGGGAATGGGAACCAGAGGACACATATACACATAGTAATCAGGGGGAATGGGAACCAGAGGACACATATATACACATACTAATCAGGGGGAACCAGAGGACACATATATACACATAGTAATCAGGGGGAATGGGACCCAGAGGACACATATATACACATAGTAATCAGGGGGAATGGGAACCAGAGGACACATATATACACATACTAATCAGGGGGAATGGGAACCAGAGGACACATATATACACATACTAATCAGGGGGAATGGGAACCAGAGGACACATATATACACATACTAATCAGGGGGAACCAGAGGACACATATATACACATACTAATCAGGGGGAACCAGAGGACACATATATACACATAGTAATCAGGGGGAATGGGAACCAGGGGACACATATATACACATAGTAATCAGGGGGAATGGGAACCAGAGGACACATATATACACATAGTAATCAGGGGGAAATGGGAACCAGAGGACACATATATACACATAGTAATCAGGGGGAATGGGAACCAGAGAACACATATATACACATAGTAATCAGGGGGAATGGGAACCAGAGGACACATATATACACATACTAATCAGGGGGAATGGGAACCAGAGGACGCATATATACACATACTAATCAGGGGGAATGGGAACCAGGGGACGCATATATACACATACTAATCAGGGGAAATGGGGAACCAGAGGACACATATATACACATACTAATCAGGGGGAAATGGGAACCAGAGGACACATATATACACATACTAATCAGGGGGAATGGGAACCAGAGGACACATATATACACATACTAATCAGGGGGAAATGGGAACCAGAGGACACATATATACACATACTAATCAGGGGGAAATGGGAACCAGAGTGCACATATATACACATACTAACCAGGGGGAATGGCAACCAGAGGACACATATATACACATACTAATCAGGGGGAAATGGGAACCAGAGGACACATATATACACATACTAATCAGGGGGAACCAGAGGACACATATATACACATAGTAATCAGGGGGAACCAGGGGACACATATATACACATAGTAATCAGGGGGAATGGGGAACCAGAGGACACATATATACACATAGTAATCAGGGGGAATGGGAACCAAGGGACACATATATACACAGAGTAATCAGGAGGAATGGGAACCAGAGGACACATATATACACATACTAATCAGGGGAAATGGGAACCAGAGGACACATATATACACATAGTAATCAGGGGGAACCAGGGGACACATCTATACACATAGTAATCAGGGGGAATGGGAACCAGAGGACACATATATACACATAGTAATCAGGGGGAATGGGAACCAGAGGACACATATATACACATACTAATCAGGGGGAATGGGAACCAGAGGACACATATACACATAGTAATCAGGGGGAATGGGAACCAGAGGACACATATATACACATACTAATCAGGGGGAACCAGAGGACACATATATACACATAGTAATCAGGGGGAATGGGAACCAGGGGACACATATATACACATACTAACCAGGGGGAATGGGAACCAGAGGACACATATATACACATACTAATCAGGGGGAATGGGAACCAGAGGACACATATATACACATAGTAATCAGGGGGAATGGGAACCAGAGGACACATATATACACATAGTAATCAGGGGGAAATGGGACCCAGAGGACACATATATACACATAGTAATCAGGGGGAATGGGAACCAGAGGACATATATATACACATACTAATCAGGGGGAATGGGAACCAGAGGACACATATATACACATACTAATCAGGGGGAATGGGAACCAGAGGACACATATATACACATACTAATCAGGGGGAACCAGAGGACACATATATACACATACTAATCAGGGGGAACCAGAGGACACATATATACACATAGTAATCAGGGGGAATGGGAACCAGGGGACACATATATACACATAGTAATCAGGGGGAATGGGAACCAGAGGACACATATATACACATAGTAATCAGGGGGAAATGGGAACCAGAGGACACATATATACACATAGTAATCAGGGGGAATGGGAACCAGAGAACACATATATACACATAGTAATCAGGGGGAATGGGAACCAGAGGACACATATATACACATACTAATCAGGGGGAATGGGAACCAGAGGACGCATATATACACATACTAATCAGGGGGAATGGGAACCAGGGGACGCATATATACACATACTAATCAGGGGAAATGGGGAACCAGAGGACACATATATACACATACTAATCAGGGGGAAATGGGAACCAGAGGACACATATATACACATACTAATCAGGGGGAATGGGAACCAGAGGACACATATATACACATACTAATCAGGGGGAAATGGGAACCAGAGGACACATATATACACATACTAATCAGGGGGAAATGGGAACCAGAGGACACATATATACACATACTAATCAGGGGGAATGGGAACCAGAGGACACATATATACACATAGTAATCAGGGGGAATGGGGAACCAGAGGACACATATATACACATAGTAATCAGGGGGAATGGGAACCAGAGGACACATATATACACATAGTAATCAGGGGGAAATGGGAACCAGAGGGCACATATATACACATACTAATCATGGGGAATGGGAACCAGAGGACACATATATACACATACTAATCAGGGGAAATGGGAACCAGAGGACACATATATACACATAATAATCAGGGGGAATGGGAACCAGAGGACACATATATACACATACTAATCAGGGGGAATGGGAACCAGAGGACACATATATACACATACTAATCAGGGGGAATGGGAACCAGAGGACACATATATACACATAGTAATCAGGGGGAATGGGAACCAGAGGACACATATATACACATACTAATCAGGGGGAATGGGAACCAGGGGACACATATATACACATAGTAATCAGGGGGAACCAGAGGACACATATATACACATACTAATCAGGGGGAATGGGAACCAGAGGACATATATATACACATACTAATCAGGGGAAATGGGAACCAGAGGACACATATATACACATACTAATCAGGGGGAAATGGGAACCAGAGGACACATATATACACATACTAATCAGGGGGAATGGGAACCAGAGGACACATATATACACATACTAATCAGGGGGAATGGGAACCAGGGGACACATATATACACATAGTAATCAGGGGGAACCAGAGGACACATATATACACATACTAATCAGGGGGAATGGGAACCAGATGACACATATATACACATACTAATCAGGGGAAATGGGAACCAGAGGACACATATATACACATACTAATCAGGGGGAAATGGGAACCAGAGGACACATATATACACATACTAACCAGGGGGAATGGGAACCAGAGAACACATATATACACATAGTAATCAGGAGGAATGGGAACCAGAGGACACATATATACACATACTAATCAGGGGGAATGGGAACCAGAGGACGCATATATACACATACTAATCAGGGGGAATGGGAACCAGGGGACGCATATATACACATACTAATCAGGGGAAATGGGGAACCAGAGGACACATATATACACATACTAATCAGGGGGAATGGGAACCAGAGGACACATATATACACATACTAATCAGGGGTAATGGGAACCAGAGGACACATATATACACATAATAATCAGGGGGAATGGGAACCAGAGGACACATATATACACATACTAATCAGGGGGAATGGGAACCAGAGGACACATATATACACATACTAATCAGGGGGAAATGGGAACCAGAGGGCACATATATACACATAGTAACCAGGGGGAAATGGGAACCAGAGGACACATATATACACATACTAATCAGGGGGAATGGGAACCAGAGGACACATATATACACATAGTAATCAGGGGGAACCAGAGGACACATATATACACATACTAATCAGGGGGAATGGGAACCAGAGGACATATATATACACATACTAATCAGGGGAAATGGGAACCAGAGGACACATATATACACATACTAATCAGGGGGAAATGGGAACCAGAGGACACATATATACACATACTAACCAGGGGGAATGGGAACCAGAGGAAACATATATACACATACTAATCAGGGGGAATGGGAACCAGAGGACACATATATACACATACTAATCAGGGGGAATGGGAACCAGAGGACACATATATACACATACTAATCAGGGGGAAATGGGAACCAGAGGACACATATATACACATACTAACCAGGGGGAATGGGAACCAGAGGAAACATATATACACATACTAATCAGGGGGAATGGGAACCAGAGGACACATATATACACATACTAATCAGGGGGAATGGGAACCAGAGGACACATATATACACATAGTAATCAGGGGGAATGGGAACCAGAGGACACATATATACACATACTAATCAGGGGGAATGGGAACCAGGGGACACATATATACACATAGTAATCAGGGGGAACCAGAGGACACATATATACACATACTAATCAGGGGGAATGGGAACCAGAGGACATATATATACACATACTAATCAGGGGAAATGGGAACCAGAGGACACATATATACACATACTAATCAGGGGGAAATGGGAACCAGAGGACACATATATACACATACTAATCAGGGGGAATGGGAACCAGAGGACACATATATACACATACTAATCAGGGGGAATGGGAGCCAGGGGACACATATATACACATAGTAATCAGGGGGAACCAGAGGACACATATATACACATACTAATCAGGGGGAATGGGAACCAGATGACACATATATACACATACTAATCAGGGGAAATGGGAACCAGAGGACACATATATACACATACTAATCAGGGGGAAATGGGAACCAGAGGACACATATATACACATACTAACCAGGGGGAATGGGAACCAGAGAACACATATATACACATAGTAATCAGGAGGAATGGGAACCAGAGGACACATATATACACATACTAATCAGGGGGAATGGGAACCAGAGGACGCATATATACACATACTAATCAGGGGGAATGGGAACCAGGGGACGCATATATACACATACTAATCAGGGGAAATGGGGAACCAGAGGACACATATATACACATACTAATCAGGGGGAATGGGAACCAGAGGACACATATATACACATACTAATCAGGGGTAATGGGAACCAGAGGACACATATATACACATAATAATCAGGGGGAATGGGAACCAGAGGACACATATATACACATACTAATCAGGGGGAATGGGAACCAGAGGACACATATATACACATACTAATCAGGGGGAAATGGGAACCAGAGGGCACATATATACACATAGTAACCAGGGGGAAATGGGAACCAGAGGACACATATATACACATACTAATCAGGGGGAATGGGAACCAGAGGACACATATATACACATAGTAATCAGGGGGAACCAGAGGACACATATATACACATACTAATCAGGGGGAATGGGAACCAGAGGACATATATATACACATACTAATCAGGGGAAATGGGAACCAGAGGACACATATATACACATACTAATCAGGGGGAAATGGGAACCAGAGGACACATATATACACATACTAACCAGGGGGAATGGGAACCAGAGGAAACATATATACACATACTAATCAGGGGGAATGGGAACCAGAGGACACATATATACACATACTAATCAGGGGGAATGGGAACCAGAGGACACATATATACACATACTAATCAGGGGGAAATGGGAACCAGAGGACACATATATACACATACTAACCAGGGGGAATGGGAACCAGAGGAAACATATATACACATACTAATCAGGGGGAATGGGAACCAGAGGACACATATATACACATACTAATCAGGGGGAATGGGAACCAGAGGACACATATATACACATACTAATCAGGGGGAATGGGAACCAGGGGACACATATATACACATAGTAATCAGGGGGAACCAGAGGACACATATATACACATACTAATCAGGGGGAATGGGAACCAGAGGACACATATATACACATACTAATCAGGGGAAATGGGAACCAGAGGACACATATATACACATACTAATCAGGGGGAAATGGGAACCAGAGGACACATATATACACATACTAACCAGTGGGAATGGGAACCAGAGGACACATATATACACATACTAATCAGGGGGAATGGGGAACCAGAGGACACATATATACACATACTAATCAGGGGGAATGGGAACCAGGGGACACATATATACACATAGTAATCAGGGGGAACCAGAGGACACATATATACACACACTAATCAGGGGGAATGGGAACCAGAGGACACATATATACACATACTAATCAGGGGGAATGGGGAACAGAGGACACATATATACACATAGTAATCAGGGGGAAATGGGAACCAGAGGGCACATATATACACATACTAATCAGGGGGAATGGGAACCAGAGGACACATATATACACAGAGTAATCAGGGGGAATGGGAACCAGAGGACACATATATACACATACTAATCAGGGGAAATGGGAACCAGAGGACACATATATACACATAATAATCAGGGGGAATGGGAACCAGAGGACACATATATACACATACTAATCAGGGGGAATGGGAACCAGAGGACACATATATACACATACTAATCAGGGGGAAATGGGAACCAGAGGGCACATATATACACATAGTAACCAGGGGGAAATGGGAACCAGAGGACACATATATACACATACTAATCAGGGGTAATGGGAACCAGAGGACACATATATACACATACTAATCAGGGGGAATGGGAACCAGAGGACACATATATACACATAGTAATCAGGGGGAACCAGAGGACACATATATACACATACTAATCAGGGGGAATGGGAACCAGAGGACATATATATACACATACTAATCAGGGGAAATGGGAACCAGAGGACACATATATACACATACTAATCAGGGGGAAATGGGAACCAGAGGACACATATATACACATACTAACCAGGGGGAATGGGAACCAGAGGACACATATATACACATACTAATCAGGGGGAATGGGAACCAGAGGACACATATATACACATACTAATCAGGGGGAATGGGGAACCAGAGGACACATATATACACATACTAATCAGGGGGAATGGGAACCAGAGTACACATATATACACATACTAATCAGGGGGAATGGGAACCAGGGGACACATATATACACATAGTAATCAGGGGGAACCAGAGGACACATATATACACATACTAATCAGGGGGAATGGGAACCAGAGGACACATATATACACATACTAATCAGAGGAAATGGGAACCAGAGGACACATATATACACATACTAATCAGGGGGAAATTGGAACCAGAGGACACATATATACACATACTAACCAGGGGGAATGGGAACCAGAGGACACATACATACACATACTAATCAGGGGGAATGGGGAACCAGAGGACACATATATACACATAGTAATCAGGGGGAATGGGAACCTGAGGACACATATATACACATACTAATCAGGGGGAATGGGAACCAGAGGACACATATATACACATAGTAATCAGGGGGAATGGGAACCAGAGGACACATATATACACATACTAATCAGGGGGAATGGGAACCAGAGGACACATATATACACATAGTAATCAGGGGGAACCAGAGGACACATATATACACATACTAATCAGGGGGAATGGGAACCAGAGGACACATATATACACATACTAATCAGGGGAAATGGGAACCAGAGGACACATATATACACATACTAATCAGGGGGAAATGGGAACCAGAGGACACATATATACATATACTAACCAGGGGGAATGGGAACCAGAGAACACATATATACACATAGTAATCAGGGGGAATGGGAACCAGAGGACACATATATACACATACTAATCAGGGGGAATGGGAACCAGAGGACGCATATATACACATACTAATCAGGGGGAATGGGAACCAGGGGACGCATATATACACATACTAATCAGGGGAAATGGGGAACCAGAGGACACATATATACACATACTAATCAGGGGGAATGGGAACCAGAGGACACATATATACACATACTAATCAGGGGGAATGGGAACCAGAGGACACATATATACACATACTAATCAGGGGGAAATGGGAACCAGAGGACACATATATACACATACTAATCAGGGGGAAATGGGAACCAGAGGACACATATATACACATACTAATCAGGGGGAATGGGGACCAGAGGACACATATATACACATAGTAATCAGGGGGAATGGGAACCAGAGGACACATATATACACATACTAATCAGGGGGAATGGGAACCAGGGGACACATATATACACATAGTAATCAGGGGGAACCAGAGGACACATATATACACATACTAATCAGGGGGAATGGGAACCAGAGGACATATATATACACATACTAATCAGGGGAAATGGGAACCAGAGGACACATATATACACATACTAATCAGGGGGAAATGGGAACCAGAGGACACATATATACACATACTAATCAGGGGGAATGGGAACCAGAGGACACATATATACAAATACTAATCAGGGGGAATGGGAACCAGGGGACACATATATACACATAGTAATCAGGGGGAACCAGAGGACACATATATACACATACTAATCAGGGGGAATGGGAACCAGAGGACACATATATACACATACTAATCAGGGGAAATGGGAACCAGAGGACACATATATACACATACTAATCAGGGGGAAATGGGAACCAGAGGACACATGTATATACACATACTAACCAGGGGGAATGGGAACCAGAGAACACATATATACACATAGTAATCAGGGGGAATGGGAACCAGAGGACACATATATACACATACTAATCAGGGGGAATGGGAACCAGAGGACGCATATATACACATACTAATCAGGGGGAATGGGAACCAGGGGACGCATATATACACATACTAATCAGGGGAAATGGGGAACCAGAGGACACATATATACACATACTAATCAGGGGGAATGGGAACAAGAGGACACATATATACACATACTAATCAGGGGGAATGGGAACCAGAGGACACATATATACACATACTAATCAGGGGGAAATGGGAACCAGAGGACACATATATACACATACTAATCAGGGGGAAATGGGAACCAGAGGACACATATATACACATACTAATCAGGGGGAATGGGAACCAGAGGACACATATATACACACACTAATCAGGGGGAATGGGGAACCAGAGGACACATATATACACATAGTAATCAGGGGGAATGGGAACCAGAGGACACATATATACACATAGTAATCAGGGGGAAATGGGAACCAGAGGGCAAATATATACACATACTAATCAGGGGGAATGGGAACCAGAGGACACATATATACACAGAGTAATCAGGGGGAATGGGAACCAGAGGACACATATATACACATACTAATCAGGGGAAATGGGAACCAGAGGACACATATATACACATAATAATCAGGGGGAATGGGAACCAGAGGACACATATATACACATACTAATCAGGGGGAATGGGAACCAGAGGACACATATATACACATACTAATCAGGGGGAAATGGGAACCAGAGGGCACATATATACACATAGTAACCAGGGGGAAATGGGAACCAGAGGACACATATATACACATACTAATCAGGGGGAATGGGAACCAGAGGACACATATATACACATACTAATCAGGGGGAATGGGAACCAGAGGACACATATATACACATAGTAATCAGGGGGAATGGGAACCAGAGGACACATATATACACATACTAATCAGGGGGAATGGGAACCAGGGGACACATATATACACATAGTAATCAGGGGGAACCAGAGGACACATATATACACATACTAATCAGGGGGAATGGGAACCAGAGGACATATATATACACATACTAATCAGGGGAAATGGGAACCAGAGGACACATATATACACATACTAATCAGGGGGAAATGGGAACCAGAGGACACATATATACACATACTAACCAGGGGGAATGGGAACCAGAGGACACATATATACACATACTAATCAGGGGGAATGGGAACCAGAGGACACATATATACACATACTAATCAGGGGGAATGGGAACCAGAGGACACATATATACACATACTTATCAGGGGGAATGGGAACCAGGGGACACATATATACACATAGTAATCAGGGGGAACCAGAGGACACATATATACACATACTAATCAGGGGGAATGGGAACCAGAGGACACATATATACACATACTAATCAGGGGGAATGGGAACCAGAGGACACATATATACACATACTTATCAGGGGGAATGGGAACCAGGGGACACATATATACACATAGTAATCAGGGGGAACCAGAGGACACATATATACACATACTAATCAGGGGGAATGGGAACCAGAGGACACATATATACACATACTAATCAGGGGAAATGGGAACCAGAGGACACATATATACACATACTAATCAGGGGGAAATGGGAACCAGAGGACACATATATACACATACTAAGCAGGGGGAATGGGAACCAAAGGACACATATATCCACATACTAATCAGGGGGAATGGGGAACCAGAGGACACATATATACACATACTAATCAGGGGGAATGGGAACCAGGGGACACATATATACACATAGTAATCAGGGGGAACCAGAGGACACATATATACACATACTAATCAGGGGGAATGGGAACCAGAGGACACATATATACACATACTAATCAGGGGGAATGGGGAACAGAGGACACATATATACACATAGTAATCAGGGGGAAATGGGAACCAGAGGACACATATATACACATAGTAATCAGGGGGAAATGGGAACCAGAGGGCACATATATACACATACTAATCAGGGGGAATGGGAACCAGAGGACACATATATACACAGAGTAATCAGGGGGAATGGGAACCAGAGGACACATATATACACATACTAATCAGGGGAAATGGGAACCAGAGGACACATATATACACATAATAATCAGGGGGAATGGGAACCAGAGGACACATATATACACATACTAATCAGGGGGAATGGGAACCAGAGGACACATATATACACATACTAATCAGGGGGAAATGGGAACCAGAGGGCACATATATACACATAGTAACCAGGGGGAAATGGGAACCAGAGGACACATATATACACATACTAATCAGGGGGAATGGGAACTAGAGGACACATATATACACATACTAATCAGGGGGAATGGGAACCAGAGGACACATATATACACATAGTAATCAGGGGGAATGGGAACCAGAGGACACATATATACACATACTAATCAGGGGGAATGGGAACCAGGGGACACATATATACGCATAGTAATCAGGGGGAACCAGAGGACACATATATACACATACTAATCAGGGGGAATGGGAACCAGAGGACATATATATACACATACTAATCAGGGGAAATGGGAACCAGAGGACACATATATACACATACTAATCAGGGGGAAATGGGAACCAGAGGACACATATATACACATACTAACCAGGGGGAATGGGAACCAGAGGACACATATATACACATACTAATCAGGGGGAATGGGAACCAGAGGACACATATATACACATACTAATCAGGGGGAATGGGAACCAGAGGACACATATATACACATACTAATCAGGGGGAAAGGGAACCAGGGGACACATATATACACATAGTAATCAGGGGGAACCAGAGGACACATATATACACATACTAATCAGGGGGAATGGGAACCAGAGGACACATATATACACATACTAATCAGGGGAAATGGGAACCAGAGGACACATATATACACATACTAATCAGGGGGAAATGGGAACCAGAGGACACATATATACACATACTAACCAGGGGGAATGGGAACCAGAGGACACATATATACACATACTAATCAGGGGGAAATGGGAACCAGAGGACACATATATACACATACTAACCAGGGGGAATGGGAACCAGAGGACACATATATACACATACTAATCAGGGGGAATGGGGAACCAGAGGACACATATATACACAGAGTAATCAGGGGGAATGGGAACCAGAGGACACATATATACACATACTAATCAGGGGAAATGGGAACCAGAGGACACATATATACACATAATAATCAGGGGGAATGGGAACCAGAGGACACATATATACACATACTAATCAGGGGGAATGGGAACCAGAGGACACATATATACACATACTAATCAGGGGGACATGGGAACCAGAGGGCACATATATACACATAGTAACCAGGGGGAAATGGGAACCAGAGGACACATATATACACATACTAATCAGGGGGAATGGGAACCAGAGGACACATATATACACATACTAATCAGGGGGAATGGGAACCAGAGGACACATATATACACATAGTAATCAGGGGGAATGGGAACCAGAGGACACATATATACACATACTAATCAGGGGGAATGGGAACCAGGGGACACATATATACACATAGTAATCAGGGGGAACCAGAGGACACATATATACACATACTAATCAGGGGGAATGGGAACCAGAGGACATATATATACACATACTAATCAGGGGAAATGGGAACCAGAGGACACATATATACACATACTAATCAGGGGGAAATGGGAACCAGAGGACACATATATACACATACTAACCAGGGGGAATGGGAACCAGAGGACACATATATACACATACTAATCAGGGGGAATGGGAACCAGAGGACACATATATACACATACTAATCAGGGGGAATGGGAACCAGAGGACACATATATACACATACTTATCAGGGGGAATGGGAACCAGGGGACACATATATACACATAGTAATCAGGGGGAACCAGAGGACACATATATACACATACTAATCAGGGGGAATGGGAACCAGAGGACACATATATACACATACTAATCAGGGGGAATGGGAACCAGAGGACACATATATACACATACTTATCAGGGGGAATGGGAACCAGGGGACACATATATACACATAGTAATCAGGGGGAACCAGAGGACACATATATACACATACTAATCAGGGGGAATGGGAACCAGAGGACACATATATACACATACTAATCAGGGGAAATGGGAACCAGAGGACACATATATACACATACTAATCAGGGGGAAATGGGAACCAGAGGACACATATATACACATACTAACCAGGGGGAATGGGAACCAAAGGACACATATATCCACATACTAATCAGGGGGAATGGGGAACCAGAGGACACATATATACACATACTAATCAGGGGGAATGGGAACCAGGGGACACATATATACACATAGTAATCAGGGGGAACCAGAGGACACATATATACACATACTAATCAGGGGGAATGGGAACCAGAGGACACATATATACACATACTAATCAGGGGGAATGGGGAACAGAGGACACATATATACACATAGTAATCAGGGGGAAATGGGAACCAGAGGACACATATATACACATAGTAATCAGGGGGAAATGGGAACCAGAGGGCACATATATACACATACTAATCAGGGGGAATGGGAACCAGAGGACACATATATACACAGAGTAATCAGGGGGAATGGGAACCAGAGGACACATATATACACATACTAATCAGGGGAAATGGGAACCAGAGGACACATATATACACATAATAATCAGGGGGAATGGGAACCAGAGGACACATATATACACATACTAATCAGGGGGAATGGGAACCAGAGGACACATATATACACATACTAATCAGGGGGAAATGGGAACCAGAGGGCACATATATACACATAGTAACCAGGGGGAAATGGGAACCAGAGGACACATATATACACATACTAATCAGGGGGAATGGGAACTAGAGGACACATATATACACATACTAATCAGGGGGAATGGGAACCAGAGGACACATATATACACATAGTAATCAGGGGGAATGGGAACCAGAGGACACATATATACACATACTAATCAGGGGGAATGGGAACCAGGGGACACATATATACGCATAGTAATCAGGGGGAACCAGAGGACACATATATACACATACTAATCAGGGGGAATGGGAACCAGAGGACATATATATACACATACTAATCAGGGGAAATGGGAACCAGAGGACACATATATACACATACTAATCAGGGGGAAATGGGAACCAGAGGACACATATATACACATACTAACCAGGGGGAATGGGAACCAGAGGACACATATATACACATACTAATCAGGGGGAATGGGAACCAGAGGACACATATATACACATACTAATCAGGGGGAATGGGAACCAGAGGACACATATATACACATACTAATCAGGGGGAAAGGGAACCAGGGGACACATATATACACATAGTAATCAGGGGGAACCAGAGGACACATATATACACATACTAATCAGGGGGAATGGGAACCAGAGGACACATATATACACATACTAATCAGGGGAAATGGGAACCAGAGGACACATATATACACATACTAATCAGGGGGAAATGGGAACCAGAGGACACATATATACACATACTAACCAGGGGGAATGGGAACCAGAGGACACATATATACACATACTAATCAGGGGGAATGGGGAACCAGAGGACACATATATACACATACTAATCAGGGGGAATGGGAACCAGGGTACACATATATACACATAGTAATCAGGGGGAAGCAGAGGACACATATATACACATACTAATCAGGGGGAATGGGAACCAGAGGACACATATATACACATACTAATCAGGGGGAATGGGGAACAGAGGACACATATATACACATAGTAATCAGGGGGAAATGGGAACCAGAGGGCACATATATACACATACTAATCAGGGGGAATGGGAACCAGAGGACACATATATACACAGAGTAATCAGGGGGAATGGGAACCAGAGGACACATATATACACATAATAATCAGGGGGAATGGGAACCAGAGGACACATATATACACATACTAATCAGAGGGAATGGGAACCAGAGGACACATATATACACATACTAATCAGGGGGAAATGGGAACCAGAGGGCACATATATACACATAGTAACCAGGGGGAAATGGGAACCAGAGGACACATATATACACATACTAATCAGGGGGAATGGGAACCAGAGGACACATATATACACATACTAATCAGGGGGAATGGGAACCAGAGGACACATATATACACATACTAATCAGGGGGAATGGGAACCAGGGGACACATATATACACATAGTAATCAGGGGGAACCAGAGGACACATATATACACATACTAATCAGGGGGAATGGGAACCAGAGGACATATATATACACATACTAATCAGGGGAAATGGGAACCAGAGGACACATATATACACATACTAATCAGGGGGAAATGGGAACCAGAGGACACATATATACACATACTAACCAGGGGGAATGGGAACCAGAGGACACATATATAGACATACTAATCAGGGGGAATGGGAACCAGAGGACACATATATACACATACTAATCAGGGGGAATGGGGAACCAGAGGACACATATATACACATACTAATCAGGGGGAATGGGAACCAGAGTACACATATATACACATACTAATCAGGGGGAATGGGAACCAGGGGACACATATATACACATAGTAATCAGGGGGAACCAGAGGACACATATATACACATACTAATCAGTGGGAATGGGAACCAGAGGACACATATATACACATACTAATCAGGGGAAATGGGAACCAGAGGACACATATATACACATACTAATCAGGTGGAAATGGGAACCAGAGGACACATATATACACATACTAACCAGGGGGAATGGGAACCAGAGGACACATATATACACATACTAATCAGGGGGAATGGGGAACCAGAGGACACATATATACACATAGTAATCAGGGGGAATGGGAACCAGAGGACACATATATACACATACTAATCAGGGGGAATGGGAACCAGAGGACACATATATACACATAGTAATCAGGGGGAATGGGAACCAGAGGACACATATATACACATACTAATCAGGGGGAATGGGAACCAGGGGACACATATATACACATAGTAATCAGGGGGAACCAGAGGACACATATATACACATACTAATCAGGGGGAATGGGAACCAGAGGACACATATATACACATACTAATCAGGGGAAATGGGAACCAGAGGACACATATATACACATACTAATCAGGGGGAAATGGGAACCAGAGGACACATATATACACATACTAACCAGGGGGAATGGGAACCAGAGAACACATATATACACATAGTAATCAGGGGGAATGGGAACCAGAGGACACATATATACACATACTAATCAGGGGGAATGGGAACCAGAGGACGCATATATACACATACTAATCAGGGGGAATGGGAACCAGGGGACGCATATATACACATACTAATCAGGGGAAATGGGGAACCAGAGGACACATATATACACGTACTAATCAGGGGGAATGGGAACCAGAGGACACATATATACACATACTAATCAGGGGGAATGGGAACCAGAGGACACATATATACACATACTAATCAGGGGGAAATGGGAACCAGAGGACACATATATACACATACTAATCAGGGGGAAATGGGAACCAGAGGACACATATATACACATATTAATCAGGGGGAATGGGGAACCAGAGGACACATATATACACATAGTAATCAGGGGGAATGGGAACCAGAGGACACATATATACACATACTAATCAGGGGAAATGGGAACCAGAGGACACATATATACACATAATAATCAGGGGGAATGGGAACCAGAGGGCACATATATACACATACTAATCAGGGGGAATGGGAACCAGAGGACACATATATACACAGAGTAATCAGGTGGAATGGGAACCAGAGGACACATATATACACATACTAATCAGGGGAAATGGGAACCAGAGGACACATATATACACATAATAATCAGGGGGAATGGGAACCAGAGGACACATATATACACATACTAATCAGGGGGAATGGGAACCAGAGGACACATATATACACATACTAATCAGGGGGAAATGGGAACCAGAGGGCACATATATACACATAGTAACCAGGGGGAAATGGGAACCAGAGGACACATATATACACATACTAATCAGGGGGAATGGGAACTAGAGGACACATATATACACATACTAATCAGGGGGAATGGGAACCAGAGGACACATATATACACATAGTAATCAGGGGGAATGGGAACCAGAGGACACATATATACACATACTAATCAGGGGGAATGGGAACCAGGGGACACATATATACGCATAGTAATCAGGGGGAACCAGAGGACACATATATACACATACTAATCAGGGGGAATGGGAACCAGAGGACATATATATACACATACTAATCAGGGGAAATGGGAACCAGAGGACACATATATACACATACTAATCAGGGGGAAATGGGAACCAGAGGACACATATATACACATACTAACCAGGGGGAATGGGAACCAGAGGACACATATATACACATACTAATCAGGGGGAATGGGAACCAGAGGACACATATATACACATACTAATCAGGGGGAATGGGAACCAGAGGACACATATATACACATACTAATCAGGGGGAAAGGGAACCAGGGGACACATATATACACATAGTAATCAGGGGGAACCAGAGGACACATATATACACATACTAATCAGGGGGAATGGGAACCAGAGGACACATATATACACATACTAATCAGGGGAAATGGGAACCAGAGGACACATATATACACATACTAATCAGGGGGAAATGGGAACCAGAGGACACATATATACACATACTAACCAGGGGGAATGGGAACCAGAGGACACATATATACACATACTAATCAGGGGGAATGGGGAACCAGAGGACACATATATACACATACTAATCAGGGGGAATGGGAACCAGGGGACACATATATACACATAGTAATCAGGGGGAACCAGAGGACACATATATACACATACTAATCAGGGGGAATGGGAACCAGAGGACACATATATACACATACTAATCAGGGGGAATGGGGAACAGAGGACACATATATACACATAGTAATCAGGGGGAAATGGGAACCAGAGGGCACATATATACACATACTAATCAGGGGGAATGGGAACCAGAGGACACATATATACACAGAGTAATCAGGGGGAATGGGAACCAGAGGACACATATATACACATACTAATCAGGGGAAATGGGAACCAGAGGACACATATATACACATAATAATCAGGGGGAATGGGAACCAGAGGACACATATATACACATACTAATCAGGGGGAATGGGAACCAGAGGACACATATATACACATACTAATCAGGGGGAAATGGGAACCAGAGGGCACATATATACACATAGTAACCAGGGGGAAATGGGAACCAGAGGACACATATATACACATACTAATCAGGGGGAATGGGAACCAGAGGACACATATATACACATACTAATCAGGGGGAATGGGAACCAGAGGACACATATATACACATACTAATCAGGGGGAATGGGAACCAGGGGACACATATATACACATAGTAATCAGGGGGAACCAGAGGACACATATATACACATACTAATCAGGGGGAATGGGAACCAGAGGACATATATATACACATACTAATCAGGGGAAATGGGAACCAGAGGACACATGTATACACATACTAATCAGGGGGAAATGGGAACCAGAGGACACATATATACACATACTAACCAGGGGGAATGGGAACCAGAGGACACATATATAGACATACTAATCAGGGGGAATGGGAACCAGAGGACACATATATACACATACTAATCAGGGGGAATGGGGAACCAGAGGACACATATATACACATACTAATCAGGGGGAATGGGAACCAGAGTACACATATATACACATACTAATCAGGGGGAATGGGAACCAGGGGACACATATATACACATAGTAATCAGGGGGAACCAGAGGACACATATATACACATACTAATCAGTGGGAATGGGAACCAGAGGACACATATATACACATACTAATCAGGGGAAATGGGAACCAGAGGACACATATATACACATACTAATCAGGTGGAAATGGGAACCAGAGGACACATATATACACATACTAACCAGGGGGAATGGGAACCAGAGGACACATATATACACATACTAATCAGGGGGAATGGGGAACCAGAGGACACATATATACACATAGTAATCAGGGGGAATGGGAACCAGAGGACACATATATACACATACTAATCAGGGGGAATGGGAACCAGAGGACACATATATACACATAGTAATCAGGGGGAATGGGAACCAGAGGACACATATATACACATACTAATCAGGGGGAATGGGAACCAGGGGACACATATATACACATAGTAATCAGGGGGAACCAGAGGACACATATATACACATACTAATCAGGGGGAATGGGAACCAGAGGACACATATATACACATACTAATCAGGGGAAATGGGAACCAGAGGACACATATATACACATACTAATCAGGGGGAAATGGGAACCAGAGGACACATATATACACATACTAACCAGGGGGAATGGGAACCAGAGAACACATATATACACATAGTAATCAGGGGGAATGGGAACCAGAGGACACATATATACACATACTAATCAGGGGGAATGGGAACCAGAGGACGCATATATACACATACTAATCAGGGGGAATGGGAACCAGGGGACGCATATATACACATACTAATCAGGGGAAATGGGGAACCAGAGGACACATATATACACGTACTAATCAGGGGGAATGGGAACCAGAGGACACATATATACACATACTAATCAGGGGGAATGGGAACCAGAGGACACATATATACACATACTAATCAGGGGGAAATGGGAACCAGAGGACACATATATACACATACTAATCAGGGGGAAATGGGAACCAGAGGACACATATATACACATACTAATCAGGGGGAATGGGGAACCAGAGGACACATATATACACATAGTAATCAGGGGGAATGGGAACCAGAGGACACATATATACACATACTAATCAGGGGGAATGGGAACCACGGGACACATATATACACATAGTAATCAGGGGGAACCAGAGGACACATATATAAACATACTAATCAGGGGGAATGGGAACCAGAGGACATATATATACACATACTAATCAGGGGAAATGGGAACCAGAGGACACATATATACACATACTAATCAGGGGGAAATGGGAACCAGAGGACACATATATACACATACTAATCAGGGGGAATGGGAACCAGAGGACACATATATACACATACTAATCAGGGGGAATGGGAACCAGGGGACACATATATACACATAGTAATCAGGGGGAACCAGAGGACACATATATACACATACTAATCAGGGGGAATGGGAACCAGAAGACACATATATACACATACTAATCAGGGGAAATGGGAACCAGAGGACACATATATACACATACTAATCAGGGGGAAATGGGAACCAGAGGACACATATATATACACATACTAACCAGGGGGAATGGGAACCAGTGAACACATATATACACATAGTAATCAGGGGGAATGGGAACCAGAGGACACATATATACACATACTAATCAGGGGGAATGGGAACCAGAGGACGCATATATACACATACTAATCAGGGGGAATGGGAACCAGGGGACGCATATATACACATACTAATCAGGGGAAATGGGGAACCAGAGGACACATATATACACATACTAATCAGGGGGAATGGGAACCAGAGGACACATATATACACATACTAATCAGGGGGAATGGGAACCAGAGGACACATATATACACATACTAATCAGGGGGAAATGGGAACCAGAGGACAAATATACACATATACTATTCAGGGGGAAATGGGAACCAGAGGACACATATATACACATACTAATCAGGGGGAATGGGAACCAGAGGACACATATATACACATACTAATCAGGGGGAATGGGGAACCAGAGGACACATATATACACATAGTAATCAGGGGGAATGGGAACCAGAGGACACATATATACACATAGTAATCAGGGGGAAATGGGAACCAGAGGGCACATATATACACATACTAATCAGGGGGAATGGGAACCAGAGGACACATATATACACAGAGTAATCAGGGGGAATGGGAACCAGAGGACACATATATACACATACTAATCAGGGGGAAATGGGAACCAGAGGACACATATATATACACATACTAACCAGGGGGAATGGGAACCAGTGAACACATATATACACATAGTAATCAGGGGGAATGGGAACCAGAGGACACATATATACACATACTAATCAGGGGGAATGGGAACCAGAGGACGCATATATACACATACTAATCAGGGGGAATGGGAACCAGGGGACGCATATATACACATACTAATCAGGGGAAATGGGGAACCAGAGGACACATATATACACATACTAATCAGGGGGAATGGGAACCAGAGGACACATATATACACATACTAATCAGGGGGAATGGGAACCAGAGGACACATATATACACATACTAATCAGGGGGAAATGGGAACCAGAGGACACATATATACACATACTAATCAGGGGGAAATGGGAACCAGAGGACACAAATATACACATACTAATCAGGGGGAATGGGAACCAGAGGACACATATATACACATACTAATCAGGGGGAATGGGGAACCAGAGGACACATATATACACATAGTAATCAGGGGGAATGGGAACCAGAGGACACATATTTACACATAGTAATCAGGGGGAAATGGGAACCAGAGGGCACATATATACACATACTAATCAGGGGGAATGGGAACCAGAGGACACATATATACACAGAGTAATCAGGGGGAATGGGAACCAGAGGACACATATATACACATACTAATCAGGGGGAAATGGGAACCAGAGGGCACATATATACACATAGTAACCAGGGGGAAATGGGAACCAGAGGACACATATATACACATACTAATCAGGGGGAATGGGAACCAGAGGACACATATATTCACATACTAATCAGGGGGAATGGGAACCAGAGGACACATATATACACATAGTAATCAGGGGGAATGGGAACCAGAGGACACATATATACACATACTAATCAGGGGGAATGGGAACCAGGGGACACATATATACACATAGTAATCAGGGGGAACCAGAGGACACATATATACACATACTAATCAGGGGGAATGGGAACCAGAGGACATATATATACACATACTAATCAGGGGAAATGGGAACCAGAGGACACATATATACACATACTAATCAGGGGGAAATGGGAACCAGAGGACACATATATACACATACTAACCAGGGGGAATGGGAACCAGAGGACACATATATACACATACTAATCAGGGGCAATGGGAACCAGAGGACACATATATACACATACTAATCAGGGGGAATGGGAACCAGAGGACACATATATACACATACTAATAAGGGGGAATGGGAACCAGGGGACACATATATACACATAGTAATCAGGGGGAACCAGAGGACACATATATACACATACTAATCAGGGGGAATGGGAACCAGAGGACACATATATACACATACTAATCAGGGGGAATGGGAACCAGAGGACACATATATACACATACTAATCAGGGGGAAATGGGAACCAGAGGACACATATATACACATACTAACCAGGGGGAATGGGAACCAGAGGACACATATATACACATACTAATCAGGGGGAATGGGGAACCAGAGGACACATATATACACATACTAATCAGGGGGAATGGGAACCAGGGGACACATATATACACATAGTAATCAGGGGGAACCAGAGGACACATATATACACATACTAATCAGGGGGAATGGGAACCAGAGGACACATATATACACATACTAATCAGGGGGAATGGGGAACAGAGGACACATATATACACATAGTAATCAGGGGGAAATGGGAACCAG
This sequence comes from Coregonus lavaretus, assembly GCF_964263955.1. Classification (NCBI taxonomy): domain Eukaryota; kingdom Metazoa; phylum Chordata; class Actinopteri; order Salmoniformes; family Salmonidae; genus Coregonus; species Coregonus lavaretus. The sequence continues at coordinate 34,869 of NW_028161616.1, read as the reverse complement.
AGGGCACATATATACACATACTAATCAGGGGGAATGGGAACCAGAGGACACATATATACACAGAGTAATCAGGGGGAATGGGAACCAGAGGACACATATATAAACACATACTAATCAGGGGAAATGGGAACCAGAGGACACATATATACACATAATAATCAGGGGGAATGGGAACCAGAGGACACATATATACACATACTAATCAGGGGGAATGGGAACCAGAGTACACATATATACACATACTAATCAGGGGGAATGGGAACCAGGGGACACATATATACACATAGTAATCAGGGGGAACCAGAGGACACATATATACACATACTAATCAGGGGGAATGGGAACCAGAGGACACATATATACACATACTAATCAGGGGGAATGGGAACCAGAGGACACATATATACACATAGTAATCAGGGGGAATGGGAACCAGAGGACACATATATACACATACTAATCAGGGGGAATGGGAACCAGGGGACACATATATACACATAGTAATCAGGGGGAACCAGAGGACACATATATACACATACTAATCAGGGGGAATGGGAACCAGAGGACATATATATACACATACTAATCAGGGGAAATGGGAACCAGAGGACACATATATACACATACTAATCAGGGGGAAATGGGAACCAGAGGACATATATATACACATACTAATCAGGGGAAATGGGAACCAGAGGACACATATATACACATACTAATCAGGGGGAAATGGGAACCAGAGGACACATATATACACATACTAACCAGGGGGAATGGGAACCAGAGGGCACATATATACACATACTAATCAGGGGGAATGGGAACCAGAGGACACATATATACACAGAGTAATCAGGGGGAATGGGAACCAGAGGACACATATATACACATACTAATCAGGGGGAAATGGGAACCAGAGGACACATATATATACACATACTAACCAGGGGGAATGGGAACCAGTGAACACATATATACACATAGTAATCAGGGGGAATGGGAACCAGAGGACACATATATACACATACTAATCAGGGGGAATGGGAACCAGAGGACGCATATATACACATACTAATCAGGGGGAATGGGAACCAGGGGACGCATATATACACATACTAATCAGGGGAAATGGGGAACCAGAGGACACATATATACACATACTAATCAGGGGGAATGGGAACCAGAGGACACATATATACACATACTAATCAGGGGGAATGGGAACCAGAGGACACATATATACACATACTAATCAGGGGGAAATGGGAACCAGAGGACACATATATACACATACTAATCAGGGGGAAATGGGAACCAGAGGACACAAATATACACATACTAATCAGGGGGAATGGGAACCAGAGGACACATATATACACATACTAATCAGGGGGAATGGGGAACCAGAGGACACATATATACACAGAGTAATCAGGGGGAATGGGAACCAGAGGACACATATATACACATACTAATCAGGGGAAATGGGGAACCAGAGGACACATATATACACATACTAATCAGGGGGAATGGGAACCAGAGGACACATATATACACATACTAATCAGGGGGAATGGGAACCAGAGGACACATATATACACATACTAATCAGGGGGAAATGGGAACCAGAGGACACATATATACACATACTAATCAGGGGGAAATGGGAACCAGAGGACACATATATACACATACTAATCAGGGGGAATGGGAACCAGAGGACACATATATACACATACTAATCAGGGGGAATGGGGAACCAGAGGACACATATATACACATAGTAATCAGGGGGAATGGGAACCAGAGGACACATATATACACATAGTAATCAGGGGGAAATGGGAACCAGAGGGCACATATATACACATCCTAATCAGGGGGAATGGGAACCAGAGGACACATATATACACAGAGTAATCAGGGGGAATGGGAACCAGAGGACACATATATACACATACTAATCAGGGGGAAATGGGAACCAGAGGACACATATATATACACATACTAACCAGGGGGAATGGGAACCAGTGAACACATATATACACATAGTAATCAGGGGGAATGGGAACCAGAGGACACATATATACACATACTAATCAGGGGGAATGGGAACCAGAGGACGCATATATACACATACTAATCAGGGGGAATGGGAACCAGGGGACGCATATATACACATACTAATCAGGGGAAATGGGGAACCAGAGGACACATATATACACATACTAATCAGGGGGAATGGGAACCAGAGGACACATATATACACATACTAATCAGGGGGAATGGGAACCAGAGGACACATATATACACATACTAATCAGGGGGAAATGGGAACCAGAGGACACATATATACACATACTAATCAGGGGGAAATGGGAACCAGAGGACACAAATATACACATACTAATCAGGGGGAATGGGAACCAGAGGACACATATATACACATACTAATCAGGGGGAATGGGGAACCAGAGGACACATATATACACATAGTAATCAGGGGGAATGGGAACCAGAGGACACATATTTACACATAGTAATCAGGGGGAAATGGGAACCAGAGGGCACATATATACACATACTAATCAGGGGGAATGGGAACCAGAGGACACATATATACACAGAGTAATCAGGGGGAATGGGAACCAGAGGACACATATATACACATACTAATCAGGGGGAAATGGGAACCAGAGGGCACATATATACACATAGTAACCAGGGGGAAATGGGAACCAGAGGACACATATATACACATACTAATCAGGGGGAATGGGAACCAGAGGACACATATATTCACATACTAATCAGGGGGAATGGGAACCAGAGGACACATATATACACATAGTAATCAGGGGGAATGGGAACCAGAGGACACATATATACACATACTAATCAGGGGGAATGGGAACCAGGGGACACATATATACACATAGTAATCAGGGGGAACCAGAGGACACATATATACACATACTAATCAGGGGGAATGGGAACCAGAGGACATATATATACACATACTAATCAGGGGAAATGGGAACCAGAGGACACATATATACACATACTAATCAGGGGGAAATGGGAACCAGAGGACACATATATACACATACTAACCAGGGGGAATGGGAACCAGAGGACACATATATACACATACTAATCAGGGGCAATGGGAACCAGAGGACACATATATACACATACTAATCAGGGGGAATGGGAACCAGAGGACACATATATACACATACTAATAAGGGGGAATGGGAACCAGGGGACACATATATACACATAGTAATCAGGGGGAACCAGAGGACACATATATACACATACTAATCAGGGGGAATGGGAACCAGAGGACACATATATACACATACTAATCAGGGGAAATGGGAACCAGAGGACACATATATACACATACTAATCAGGGGGAAATGGGAACCAGAGGACACATATATACACATACTAACCAGGGGGAATGGGAACCAGAGGACACATATATACACATACTAATCAGGGGTAATGGGGAACCAGAGGACACATATATACACATACTAATCAGGGGGAATGGGAACCAGGGGACACATATATACACATAGTAATCAGGGGGAACCAGAGGACACATATATACACATACTAATCAATTTTTCAATCAATCAATTTTATTTTATATAGCCCTTCTTACATCAGCTAATATCTCGAAGTGCTGTACAGAAACCCAGCCTAAAACCCCAAACAGCTAGTAATGCAGGTGTAGAAGCACGGTGGCTAGGAAAAACTCCCTAGAAAGGCAAAACCTAGGAAGAAACCTAGAGAGGAACCAGGCTATGAGGGGTGGCCAGTCCTCTTCTGGCTGTGCCGGGTGGAGATTATAACAGAACCATGCCAAGATGTTCAAAAATGTTCATAAGTGACAAGCATGGTCAAATAATAATCAGGAATAAATCTCAGTTGGCTTTTCATAGCCGATCATTAGAGTTTAAAACAGCAGGTCTGGGACAGGTAGGGGTTCCATAACCGCAGGCAGAACAGTTTAAACTGGAATAGCAGCAAGGCCAGGCGGACTGGGGATAGCAAGGAGTCACCACGGCCGGTAGTCCCGACGTATGGTCCTAGGGCTCAGGTCTCTCAGTTGGCTTTTCATAGCCGATCATTTAGAGTTGAAAACAGCAGGTCTGGGACAGGTAGGGGTTTCGTAGCCGCAGGCAGAACAGTTGAAACTGGAATAGCAGCAAGGCCAGGCGGACTGGGGGCAGCAGGGTGTCATCATGCCCGGTAGTCCTGACGTATGGTCCTAGGGCTCAGGTTCTCAGAGAGAAAGAGAGAACGAGAGAATTAGAGAGAGCATACTTAAATTCACACAGGACACTGGATAAGACAGGAGAAGTACTCCAGGTATAACCAACTAACCCCAGCCCCCCGACACATAAACTACTGCAGCATAAATACTGGAGGCTGAGACAGGAGCGGTCCGGAGACACTGTGGCCCCATCCGAAGAAACCCCCGGACAGGGCCAAACAGGAAGGATATAACCCCACCCACTCCGCCAAAGCACAGCCCCCGCACCACTAGAGGGATATCCCCAACCACCAACTTACAATCCTGAGACAAGGCCGAGTATAGCCCACAGAGGTCTCCACCACAGCACAAACCAAGGGGGGGGGGGGGCGCCAACCCAGACAGGAAGATCACGTCAGTAACTCAACCCACTCAAGTGACGCACCCCTCCCAGGGACGGCATGAAAGAGCACCAGCAGGCCAGTGACTCAGCCCCTGCAACAGGGTTAGAGGCAGAGAACCCCAGTGGAGAGGGGAACCGGCCTGGCAGAGACAGCAAGGGCTGTTCGTTGCTCCAGCCTTTCCGTTCACCTTCACACTCCTGGGCCAGACTACACTCAATCATATGACCTACTGAAGAGATAAGTCTTCAGTAAAGACTTAAAGGTTGAGACCGAGTCTGCGTCTCTCACATGGGTAGGCAGACTGTTCCATAAAAATGGAGATCTATAGGAGAAAGCCCTGCCTCCCGCTGTTTGCTTAGAAATTCTAGGGACAATTAGGAGGCCTGCGTCTTGTGACCGTAGCGTACGTATTGGTATGTACGGCAGGACCAACTCGGAAAGATAGGTAGGAGCAAGCCCATGTAACGCTTTATAGGTTAACAGTAAAACCTTGAAATCAGCCCTTGCCTTAACAGGAAGCCAGTGTAGGGAAGCTAGCACTGGAGTAATATGATCAAATTTCTTGGTTCTAGTCAGGATTCTAGCAGCCGTATTTAGCACTAACTGAAGTTTATTTAGTGCTTTATCCGGGTAGCCGGAAAATAGAGCATTGCAGTAGTCTAATCTAGAAGTAACAAATGCATGGATTAATTTTTCTGCATCATTTTTGGACAGAAAATTTCTGATTTTTGCAATGTTACGTAGATGGAAAAAAGCTGTCCTTGAAACAGTCTTGATATGTTCGTCAAAAGAGAGATCAGGGTCAAGAGTAACGCCTAGGTCCTTCACAGTTTTATTTGAGACGACTTTACAACCATCAAGATGAATTGTCAGATTTAACAGAAGATCTCTTTGTTTCTTGGGACCTAGAACAAGCATCTCTGTTTTGTCCGAGTTTAAAAGTAAAAAGTTTTCAGCCATCCACTTCCTTATGTCTGAAACACAGGCTTCTAGCGAGGGCAATTTTGGGGCTTCACCATGCTTCATTGAAATGTACAGCTGTGTGTCATCCGCATAGCAGTGAAAGTTAACATTATGTTTTCGAATAACATCCCCAAGAGGTAAAATATATAGTGAAAACAATAGTGGTCCTAAAACGGAACCTTGAGGAACACCGAAATGTACAGTTGATTTGTCGGAGGACAGACCATTCACAGAGACAAACTGATATCTTTCCGACAGGTAGGATCTAAACCAGGCCAGAACTTGTCCGTGTAGACCAATTTGGGTTTCCAGTCTCTCCAAAAGAATGTGGTGATCGATGGTGTCAAAGGCAGCACTAAGGTCTAGTAGCACGAGGACAGATGCAGAGCCTCGGTCTGACGCCATTAAAAGGTCATTTACCACCTTCACAAGTGCAGTCTCAGTGCTATGATGGGGTCTAAAACCAGACTGAAGCATTTCGTATACATTGTTTGTCTTCAGAAAGGCAGTGAGTTGCTGCGCAACAGCTTTTTCTAAAATTTTTGAGAGGAATGGAAGATTCGATATTGGCCGATAGTTTTTTATATTTTCCGGGTCAAGGTTTGGCTTTTTCAAGAGAGGCTTTATCACTGCCACTTTTAGTGAGTTTGGTACACATCCGGTGGATAGAGAGCTGTTTATTATGTTCAACATAGGAGGGCCAAGCACAGGAAGCAGCTCCTTCAGCAGTTTAGTAGGAATAGGATCCAGTATGCAGCTTGAAGGTTTAGAGGCCATGATTATTTTCATCATTGTGTCAAGAGATATAGTACTAAAACACTTAAGTGTCTCTCCCGATCCCAGGCCCTCGCAGAGCTGTGCAGATCCAGGACAGCTAAGCCCTGGAGGAATACGCAGATTCAAAGAGGAGTCCGTAATTTGCTTTCTAATGGTCATGATCTTTTCCTCAAAGAAGTTCATGAATTTATCACTGCTGAAGTGAAAACCATCCTCTCTTAGGGAATGCTGCTTTTTAGTTAGCTTTGCAACAGTATCAAAAAGAAATTTTGGATTGTTCTTATTTTCCTCGATTAATTTGGAAAAGTAGGATGATCGAGCAGCAGTGAGGGCTCTTCGGTACTGCACGGTACTGTCTTTCCAAGCTAGTCGGAAGACTTCCAGTTTGGTGTGGCGCCATTTCCGTTCCAATTTCCTGGAAGCTTGCTTCAAAGCTCGGGTATTTTCTGTATACCAGGGAGCTAGTTTCTTATGACAAATGTTTTTCGTTTTTAGGGGTGCAACTGCATCTAGGGTATTGTGCAAGGTTAAATTTAGTTCCTCAGTTAAGTGGTTAACTGATTTTTGTCCTCTGACGTCCTTGGGTAGGCAGAAGGGGTCTGGAAGGGCATCAATGAATTTTTGTGTTGTCTGAGAATTTATAGCACGACTTTTGATGCTCCTTGGTTGGGGTCTGAGCAGATTATTTGTTGCGATTGCAAACGTAATAAAATGGTGGTCCGATAGTCCAGGATTTTGTGGAAAAACATTAAGATCTACAACATTTATTCCATGGGACAAAACTAGGTCCAGAGTATGACTGTGGCAGTGAGTAGGTCCAGAGACATGTTGGACAAAACCCACTGAGTCGATAATGGCTCCGAAGGACTTTTGGAGTGGGTCTGTGGACTTCTCCATGTGAATATTAAAATCACCAAAAATTAGAATATGATCTGCTATGACTACAAGGTCTGATAGGAATTCAGGAAACTCAGAGAGGAACGCTGTATATGGCCCAGGAGGCCTGTAAACAGTAGCTATAAAAAGTGATTGAGTAGGCTGCATAGATTTCATGACTAGAAGCTCGAAAGATGAAAACGTCATTTTTTTTTTTGTAAATTGAAATTTGCTATCGTAAATGTTAGCAACACCTCCGCCTTTGCGGGATGCACGGGGAATATGGTCACTAGTGTAACCAGGAGGTGAGGCCTCATTTAACACAGCAAATTCATCAGGCTTAAGCCATGTTTCAGTCAGGCCAATCACATCAAGATTATGATCAGTGATTAGTTCATTGACTATGACTGCCTTTGAAGTGAGGGATCTAACATTAAGTAACCCTATTTTGAGATGTGAGGTATCACGATCTCTTTCAATAATGGCAGGAATGGAGGAGGTCTTTATCCTAATAAGATTGCTAGGGTGGACACCACCATGTTTAGTTTTGCCCAACCTAGGTCGAGGCACAGACACAGTCTCAATGGGTATGGCTGAGCTGACTACACTGACTATGCTATTGGCAGACTCCACTAAGCTGGCAGGTTGGCTAACAGCCTGCTGCCTGGCCTGCACCCTATTTCACTGTGGGGCTAAAGGAGTTAGAGCCCTATCTATGTTGGTAGATAAGAGGAGAGCACCCCTCCAGCTAGGATGGAGTCCGTCACTCCTCAGCAGGTCAGGCTTGATCCTGTTTGTGGGTGAGTCCCAGAAAGAGGGCCAATTATCCACAAATGTTATCTTTTGGGAGGGGCAGAAAACAGTTTTCAACCAGCGATTAAGTGCTGAGACTCTGCTGTAGAGCTCGTCACTTCCCCTAACTGGGAGGGGGCCAGAGACAATTACTCGATGCCGACACATCTTTCTAGCTGATTTACACGCTGAAGCTATGTTGCACTTGGTGACCTCTGACTGTTTCATCCTAACATCGTTGGTGCCGACGTGGATAACAATATCTCTATACTCTCTACACTCGCCAGTTTTAGCTTTAGCCAGCACCATCTATCAGGGGGAATGGGAACCAGAGGACACATATATACACATACTAATCAGGGGGAATGGGGAACAGAGGACACATATATACACATAGTAATCAGGGGGAAATGGGAACCAGAGGGCACATATATACACATACTAATCAGGGGGAATGGGAACCAGAGGACACATATATACACAGAGTAATCAGGGGGAATGGGAACCAGAGGACACATATATAAACACATACTAATCAGGGGAAATGGGAACCAGAGGACACATATATACACATAATAATCAGGGGGAATGGGAACCAGAGGACACATATATACACATACTAATCAGGGGGAATGGGAACCAGAGTACACAAATATACACATACTAATCAGGGGGAATGGGAACCAGGGGACACATATATACACATAGTAATCAGGGGGAACCAGAGGACACATATATACACATACTAATCAGGGGGAATGGGAACCAGAGGACACATATATACACATACTAATCAGGGGGAATGGGAACCAGAGGACACATATATACACATAGTAATCAGGGGGAATGGGAACCAGAGGACACATATATACACATACTAATCAGGGGGAATGGGAACCAGGGGACACATATATACACATAGTAATCAGGGGGAACCAGAGGACACATATATACACATACTAATCAGGGGGAATGGGAACCAGAGGACATATATATACACATACTAATCAGGGGAAATGGGAACCAGAGGACACATATATACACATACTAATCAGGGGGAAATGGGAACCAGAGGACACATATATACACATACTAACCAGGGGGAATGGGAACCAGAGGACACATATATACACATACTAATCAGGGGGAAATGGGAACCAGAGGACACATATATACACATACTAACCAGGGGGAATGGGAACCAGAGGGCACATATATACACATACTAATCAGGGGGAATGGGAACCAGAGGACACATATATACACAGAGTAATCAGGGGGAATGGGAACCAGAGGACACATATATACACATACTAATCAGGGGGAAATGGGAACCAGAGGACACATATATATACACATACTAACCAGGGGGAATGGGAACCAGTGAACACATATATACACATAGTAATCAGGGGGAATGGGAACCAGAGGACACATATATACACATACTAATCAGGGGGAATGGGAACCAGAGGACGCATATATACACATACTAATCAGGGGGAATGGGAACCAGGGGACGCATATATACACATACTAATCAGGGGAAATGGGGAACCAGAGGACACATATATACACATACTAATCAGGGGGAATGGGAACCAGAGGACACATATATACACATACTAATCAGGGGGAATGGGAACCAGAGGACACATATATACACATACTAATCAGGGGGAAATGGGAACCAGAGGACACATATATACACATACTAATCAGGGGGAAATGGGAACCAGAGGACACAAATATACACATACTAATCAGGGGGAATGGGAACCAGAGGACACATATATACACATACTAATCAGGGGGAATGGGGAACCAGAGGACACATATATACACATAGTAATCAGGGGGAATGGGAACCAGAGGACACATATATACACATAGTAATCAGGGGGAAATGGGAACCAGAGGGCACATATATACACATACTAATCAGGGGGAATGGGAACCAGAGGACACATATATACACAGAGTAATCAGGGGGAATGGGAACCAGAGGACACATATATACACATACTAATCAGGGGGAAATGGGAATCAGAGGGCACATATATACACATAGTAACCAGGGGGAAATGGGAACCAGAGGACACATATATACACATACTAATCAGGGGGAATGGGAACCAGAGGACACATATATTCACATACTAATCAGGGGGAATGGGAACCAGAGGACACATATATACACATAGTAATCAGGGGGAATGGGAACCAGAGGACACATATATACACATACTAATCAGGGGGAATGGGAACCAGGGGACACATATATACACATAGTAATCAGGGGGAACCAGAGGACACATATATACACATACTAATCAGGGGGAATGGGAACCAGAGGACATATATATACACATACTAATCAGGGGAAATGGGAACCAGAGGACACATATATACACATACTAATCAGGGGGAAATGGGAACCAGAGGACACATATATACACATACTAACCAGGGGGAATGGGAACCAGAGGACACATATATACACATACTAATCAGGGGGAATGGGAACCAGAGGACACATATATACACATACTAATCAGGGGGAATGGGAACCAGAGGACACATATATACACATACTAATAAGGGGGAATGGGAACCAGGGGACACATATATACACATAGTAATCAGGGGGAACCAGAGGACACATATATACACATACTAATCAGGGGGAATGGGAACCAGAGGACACATATATACACATACTAATCAGGGGAAATGGGAACCAGAGGACACATATATACACATACTAACCAGGGGGAATGGGAACCAGAGGACACATATATACACATACTAATCAGGGGGAATGGGGAACCAGAGGACACATATATACACATACTAATCAGGGGGAATGGGAACCAGGGGACACATATATACACATAGTAATCAGGGGGAACCAGAGGACACATATATACACATACTAATCAGGGGGAATGGGAACCAGAGGACACATATATACACATACTAATCAGGGGGAATGGGGAACAGAGGACACATATATACACATAGTAATCAGGGGGAAATGGGAACCAGAGGGCACATATATACACATACTAATCAGGGGGAATGGGAACCAGAGGACACATATATACACAGAGTAATCAGGGGGAATGGGAACCAGAGGACACATATATAAACACATACTAATCAGGGGAAATGGGAACCAGAGGACACATATATACACATAATAATCAGGGGGAATGGGAACCAGAGGACACATATATACACATACTAATCAGGGGGAATGGGAACCAGAGTACACATATATACACATAGTAATCAGGGGGAACCAGAGGACACATATATACACATACTAATCAGGGGGAATGGGAACCAGAGGACACATATATACACATACTAATCAGGGGGAATGGGGAACAGAGGACACATATATACACATAGTAATCAGGGGGAAATGGGAACCAGAGGGCACATATATACACATACTAATCAGGGGGAATGGGAACCAGAGGACACATATATACACAGAGTAATCAGGGGGAATGGGAACCAGAGGACACATATATAAACACATACTAATCAGGGGAAATGGGAACCAGAGGACACATATATACACATAATAATCAGGGGGAATGGGAACCAGAGGACACATATATACACATACTAATCAGGGGGAATGGGAACCAGAGTACACATATATACACATACTAATCAGGGGGAATGGGAACCAGGGGACACATATATACACATAGTAATCAGGGGGAACCAGAGGACACATATATACACATACTAATCAGGGGGAATGGGAACCAGAGGACACATATATACACATACTAATCAGGGGGAATGGGAACCAGAGGACACATATATACACATAGTAATCAGGGGGAATGGGAACCAGAGGACACATATATACACATACTAATCAGGGGGAATGGGAACCAGGGGACACATATATACACATAGTAATCAGGGGGAACCAGAGGACACATATATACACATACTAATCAGGGGGAATGGGAACCAGAGGACATATATATACACATACTAATCAGGGGAAATGGGAACCAGAGGACACATATATACACATACTAATCAGGGGGAAATGGGAACCAGAGGACACATATATACACATACTAACCAGGGGGAATGGGAACCAGAGGACACATATATACACATACTAATCAGGGGGAATGGGAACCAGAGGACACATATATACACATACTAATCAGGGGGAATGGGGAACCAGAGGACACATATATACACATACTAATCAGGGGGAATGGGAACCAGAGTACACATATATACACATACTAATCAGGGGGAATGGGAACCAGGGGACACATATATACACATAGTAATCAGGGGGAACCAGAGGACACATATATACACATACTAATCAGGGGGAATGGGAACCAGAGGACACATATATACACATATTAATCAGGGGAAATGGGAACCAGAGGACACATATATACACATACTAATCAGGGGGAAATGGGAACCAGAGGACACATATATACACATACTAACCAGGGGGAATGGGAACCAGAGGACACATATATACACATAGTAATCAGGGGGAATGGGAACCAGAGGACACAAATATACACATACTAATCAGGGGGAATGGGAACCAGAGGACACATATATACACATAGTAATCAGGGGGAATGGGAACCAGAGGACACATATATACACATACTAATCAGGGGGAATGGGAACCAGGGGACACATATATACACATAGTAATCAGGGGGAACCAGAGGACACATATATACACATACTAATCAGGGGGAATGGGAACCAGAGGACACATATATACACATACTAATCAGGGGAAATGGGAACCAGAGGACACATATATACACATACTAATCAGGGGGAATGGGAACCAGGGGACACATATATACACATAGTAATCAGGGGGAACCAGAGGACACATATATACACAGAGTAATCAGGGGGAATGGGAACCAGAGGACACATATATACACATACTAATCAGGGGAAATGGGAACCAGAGGACACATATATACACATAATAATCAGGGGGAATGGGAACCAGAGGACACATATATACACATACTAATCAGGGGGAATGGGAACCAGAGGACACGTATATACACATACTAATCAGGGGGAAATGGGAACCACAGGGCACATATATACACATAGTAACCAGGGGGAAATGGGAACCAGAGGACATATATATACACATACTAATCAGGGGGAATGGGAACCAGAGGACACATATATACACATACTAATCAGGGGGAATGGGAACCAGGGGACACATATATACACATAGTAATCAGGGGGAACCAGAGGACACATATATACACATACTAATCAGGGGGAATGGGAACCAGAGGACATATATATACACATACTAATCAGGGGAAATGGGAACCAGAGGACACATATATACACATACTAATCAGGGGGAAATGGGAACCAGAGGACACATATATACACATACTAACCAGGGGGAATGGGAACCAGAGGACACATATATACACATACTAATCAGGGGGAATGGGAACCAGAGGACACATATATACACATACTAATCAGGGGGAATGGGAACCAGAGGACACATATATACACATACTAATCAGGGGGAATGGGAACCAGGGGACACATATATACACATAGTAATCAGGGGGAACCAGAGGACACATATATACACATACTAATCAGGGGGAATGGGAACCAGAGGACACATATATACACATACTAATCAGGGGAAATGGGAACCAGAGGACACATATATACACATACTAATCAGGGGGAAATGGGAACCAGAGGACACATATATACACATACTAACCAGGGGGAATGGGAACCAGAGGACACATATATACACATACTAATCAGGGGGAATGGGGAACCAGAGGACACATATATACACATACTAATCAGGGGGAATGGGAACCAGGGGACACATATATACATATAGTAATCAGGGGGAACCAGAGGACACATATATACACATACTAATCAGGGGGAATGGGAACCAGAGGACACATATATACACATACTAATCAGGGGGAATGGGGAACAGAGGACACATATATACACATACTAATCAGGGGGAAATGGGAACCAGAGGACACATATATACACATACTAACCAGGGGGAATGGGAACCAGAGGACACATATATACACATACTAATCAGGGGGAATGGGAACCAGAGGACACATATATACACATACTAATCAGGGGGAATGGGGAACCGGAGGACACATATATACACATACTAATCAGGGGGAATGGGAACCAGGGGACACATATATACACATAGTAATCAGGGGGAACCAGAGGACACATATATACACATGCTAATCAGGGGGAATGGGAACCAGAGGACACATATATACACATACTAATCAGGGGAAATGGGAACCAGAGGACACATATAGACACATACTAATCAGGGGGAAATGGGAACCAGAGGACACATATATACACATACTAACCAGGGGGAATGGGAACCAGAGGACACATATATACACATACTAATCAGGGGGAATGGGGAACCAGAGGACACATATATACACATAGTAATCAGGGGGAATGGGAACCAGAGGACACATGTATACACATACTAATCAGGGGGAATGGGAACCAGAGGACACATATATACACATAGTAATCAGGGGGAATGGGAACCAGAGGACACATATATACACATACTAATCAGGGGAAATGGGAACCAGAGGACACATATATACACATAGTAATCAGGGGGAATGGGAACCAGAGGGGACATATATACACATACTAATCAGGGGGAACCAGAGGACACATATATACACATACTAATCAGGGGGAACCAGAGGACACATATATACACATACTAATCAGGGGGAATGGGAACCAGGTGTGTGTAATGAGACAAGATGATGTGTTTGTTTTCAGGTTCCAGAGTTCCGGAATTCTTGTCTCCTAAACAAGGTACGTATCGTTTTTAGATTTATATTTTTCATCTTATATTTCGAAATAATAACTTACTCTAATAAATAAAAAATAACAATTTTGAAATAAAAAAACCTGAAAAAAATAAATATTACAAATAAAATAAAAATAACAAAACAAATATTGTAAAGTGGTTGTCCCACTGGCTATCATAAGTTGAATGCACCAATTTGTAAGTGGCTCTGGATAAGAGCGTCTGCTAAATTATGTAAATGTAAAATGAAATTAAGTCCAGCATTTTTCTGTTTTTATCCACCTTGCTCTAGGGTGGTGTCTTTGTTAATGTTGTCGGTGTTTTGTTTTGTAGAATGTTTTCTTCTAGCATTTGGTAATATGTTTTTATGTAGTGTAACCTTCTCTTCTGAGGAACTTGAGTTCGGATTTAATATGTACAGTGCCTTCAGAAAGTATTCAAACCCCTTGACTTTTTCGAAATGTTGTTGTGTTACAAAGTTGGATTAAAATTGATTTAATGGTCATTTTTTGGCAACGATCTACAAAAAATATTCTAATGTCAAAGTGGAAAAACATTATTATTATTCATTTTAAAAAAGAAATAAAAAAATTATATAGTGCATTTGAAAAGTATTCAGACCCCTTGACTTTATCCACATTTTGTTATGTTACAGCCTTATTCTAAAATGGATTAAAACATTTTGTTGTTGTCAATCTACACACAACACCCCATAATGACAAAGCAAAAACAGGTTTTCAGAAATGTTTGCAAATGTATAAAAAAAAAAAAACAGAACAATTACATTTACATAAGTATTCAGACCCTTTCCTCAGTACTTTGTTGAAGCACCTTTGGCAGCGATTACAGACTCGAGTCTTCTTTGGTATGACGCTACAAGCTTGGCACACCTGTATTTGGGGAGTTTCTCCCATTCTTCTCTGCAGATCCTCTCAAGCTCTGTCAGGTTGGATGGGAGGCGTCGCTGTACAGCCATTTTCAGGTCTCTCCAGAGATGTTTGATCGGGTTTAAGTCCGGGCTCTGAATGGGCCACTCAAGGACATTCAGAGACTTGTCCCGAAGCCACTCCTGCGTTGTCTTGGCTGTGTGCTTAGGGTCATCGTCCTGTTGGAATGTGAACCTTCACCCCAGTCTGAGGTCCTGAGCACACTGGAACAGGTTTTCATCAAGGATCTCTCTGTACTTTGCTCCGTTCATCTTTCCCTCGATCCTGACTAGTCTCCCAGTCCCTGCCGCTGAAAAACATCCCCACAGCATGATTCTGCCACCACCATGATTCACCGTAGGGATGGTGCCAGGTTTCCTCCAGACATGAGGCTTGGCATTCAGGCCAAAGAGTTCAATATTGGTTTCATCAAACCAGGGAATCTTGTTTCTCATGGTCTGAGAGTCTTTAGGTGCCTTTTGGCAAACTCCAAGCGGGCTGTCATGTGCCTTTTACTGAGGAGTGGCTTCCGTCTGGCCACTCTACCATAAAGGCCTGATTGGTAGAGTGCTGCAGAGATGGTTGTCCTTCTGGAAGGTTCTCCCATCTCCACATAGTAATCAGGGGGAACCAGAGGACACATATATACACATACTAATCAGGGGGAATGGGAACCAGAGGACACATATATACACATATTAATCAGGGGAAATGGGAACCAGAGGACACATATATACACATACTAATCAGGGGGAAATGGGAACCAGAGGACACATATATACACATACTAACCAGGGGGAATGGGAACCAGAGGACACATATATACACATAGTAATCAGGGGGAATGGGAACCAGAGGACACAAATATACACATACTAATCAGGGGGAATGGGAACCAGAGGACACATATATACACATAGTAATCAGGGGGAATGGGAACCAGAGGACACATATATACACATACTAATCAGGGGGAATGGGAACCAGGGGACACATATATACACATAGTAATCAGGGGGAACCAGAGGACACATATATACACATACTAATCAGGGGGAATGGGAACCAGAGGACACATATATACACATGCTAATCAGGGGGAATGGGAACAGAGGACACATATATACACATACTAATCAGGGGGAAATGGGAACCAGAGGACACATATATACACATACTAACCAGGGGGAATGGGAACCAGAGGACACATATATACACATACTAATCAGGGGGAATGGGAACCAGAGGACACATATATACACATACTAATCAGGGGGAATGGGGAACCGGAGGACACATATATACACATACTAATCAGGGGGAATGGGAACCAGGGGACACATATATACACATAGTAATCAGGGGGAACCAGAGGACACATATATACACATGCTAATCAGGGGGAATGGGAACCAGAGGACACATATATACACATACTAATCAGGGGAAATGGGAACCAGAGGACACATATAGACACATACTAATCAGGGGGAAATGGGAACCAGAGGACACATATATACACATACTAACCAGGGGGAATGGGAACCAGAGGACACATATATACACATACTAATCAGGGGGAATGGGGAACCAGAGGACACATATATACACATAGTAATCAGGGGGAATGGGAACCAGAGGACACATATATACACATACTAATCAGGGGGAATGGGAACCAGAGGACACATATATACACATAGTAATCAGGGGGAATGGGAACCAGAGGACACATATATACACATACTAATCAGGGGAAATGGGAACCAGAGGACACATATATACACATAGTAATCAGGGGGAATGGGAACCAGAGGGGACATATATACACATACTAATCAGGGGGAACCAGAGGACACATATATACACATACTAATCAGGGGGAACCAGAGGACACATATATACACATACTAATCAGGGGGAATGGGAACCAGGTGTGTGTAATGAGACAAGATGATGTGTTTGTTTTCAGGTTCCAGAGTTCCGGAATTCTTGTCTCCTAAACAAGGTACGTATCGTTTTTAGATTTATATTTTTCATCTTATATTTCGAAATAATAACTTACTCTAATAAATAAAAAATAACAATTTTGAAATAAAAAAACCTGAAAAAAATAAATATTACAAATAAAATAAAAATAACAAAACAAATATTGTAAAGTGGTTGTCCCACTGGCTATCATAAGTTGAATGCACCAATTTGTAAGTGGCTCTGGATAAGAGCGTCTGCTAAATTATGTAAATGTAAAATGAAATTAAGTCCAGCATTTTTCTGTTTTTATCCACCTTGCTCTAGGGTGGTGTCTTTGTTAATGTTGTCGGTGTTTTGTTTTGTAGAATGTTTTCTTCTAGCATTTGGTAATATGTTTTTATGTAGTGTAACCTTCTCTTCTGAGGAACTTGAGTTCGGATTTAATATGTACAGTGCCTTCAGAAAGTATTCAAACCCCTTGACTTTTTCGAAATGTTGTTGTGTTACAAAGTTGGATTAAAATTGATTTAATGGTCATTTTTTGGCAACGATCTACAAAAAATATTCTAATGTCAAAGTGGAAAAACATTATTATTATTCATTTTTAAAAAGAAATAAAAAAATTATATAGTGCATTTGAAAAGTATTCAGACCCCTTGACTTTATCCACATTTTGTTATGTTACAGCCTTATTCTAAAATGGATTAAAACATTTTGTTGTTGTCAATCTACACACAACACCCCATAATGACAAAGCAAAAACAGGTTTTCAGAAATGTTTGCAAATGTATAAAAAAAAAAAAACAGAACAATTACATTTACATAAGTATTCAGACCCTTTCCTCAGTACTTTGTTGAAGCACCTTTGGCAGCGATTACAGACTCGAGTCTTCTTTGGTATGACGCTACAAGCTTGGCACACCTGTATTTGGGGAGTTTCTCCCATTCTTCTCTGCAGATCCTCTCAAGCTCTGTCAGGTTGGATGGGAGGCGTCGCTGTACAGCCATTTTCAGGTCTCTCCAGAGATGTTTGATCGGGTTTAAGTCCGGGCTCTGAATGGGCCACTCAAGGACATTCAGAGACTTGTCCCGAAGCCACTCCTGCGTTGTCTTGGCTGTGTGCTTAGGGTCATCGTCCTGTTGGAATGTGAACCTTCACCCCAGTCTGAGGTCCTGAGCACACTGGAACAGGTTTTCATCAAGGATCTCTCTGTACTTTGCTCCGTTCATCTTTCCCTCGATCCTGACTAGTCTCCCAGTCCCTGCCGCTGAAAAACATCCCCACAGCATGATTCTGCCACCACCATGATTCACCGTAGGGATGGTGCCAGGTTTCCTCCAGACATGAGGCTTGGCATTCAGGCCAAAGAGTTCAATATTGGTTTCATCAAACCAGGGAATCTTGTTTCTCATGGTCTGAGAGTCTTTAGGTGCCTTTTGGCAAACTCCAAGCGGGCTGTCATGTGCCTTTTACTGAGGAGTGGCTTCCGTCTGGCCACTCTACCATAAAGGCCTGATTGGTAGAGTGCTGCAGAGATGGTTGTCCTTCTGGAAGGTTCTCCCATCTCCACAGAGGAACTCTGGAGTTCTTGGTCACCTCCCTGACCAAGGCCCTTCACCCACGATTGCTCAGTTTGGCCGGGCGGCCAGCTCTAGGAAGAGTCTTGGTGGTTCCAAACTTCTTCCATTTAAGAATGATGGAGGCCACTGTGTTCTTGGGGACCTTCAATGCTGCAGACATTTTTGGTACCCACCCCCCAGATCTGTGCCTTGACAAAATCCTGTTTCAGAGATCTACAGACAATTCCTTCGACCTCATGGCTTGGGTTTTGCTCTGACATGCACTGTCAACTGTGAGACCTTATATAGACAGGGGTGTGCCTTTCCAAATCATGTCCAATCAATTGAATTTACCACAGGTGAACTTCAATCAAGTTGTAGAAACATCTCAAGGATGATCAATGGAAACAGGATGCACCTGAGCTCAATTTCGAGTCTCATAGCAAAGGATCTGAATACTTATGTAAATAAGGTATTTATGTTTTTTATTTTTCATAATTTTGAAAAAAAGTGTAAAAACCTGTTTTTGCTTTGCTATTATGGGGTATTGTGTTTAGATTGATGAGGAAAACATTTTATTTAATTGATTTTAGAATGAGGCTGTGACGTAACAAAATGTGGAAAAAGGGGAAGCGGTCTGAATCGTCTCAGAATGCACTGTATATCTTGATTAGATTAGTATTCAACCCCCTGAGTCAATACATGTTAGAATCACCTTTGACAGTGATTACAGCTGTGAGTCTTTCTGGGTAAGTGTCTAAGAGTTTTGCATACCTGGATTGTCGCATTGTTTGTAACAGCGATTACTCACCTCGAACTGGACAAATATTTATTTCTTTAATGTGTCCGATGAGAAGGATATACTGTACTATACCTAGACCCACTCCAATTCGCATACCGCCCCAACAGATCCACCGATCTCAATCGCACTACACACTGCCCTTTCCCACCTGGACAAAAGGAACACCTATGTAAGAATGCTGTTCATTGACTGCAGCTCAGCGTTCAACACCATAGTACCCACAAAGCTCATCACTAAGCTAAGGACCCTGGGACTAAACACCTCCCTCTGCAACTGGATCCTGGACTTCCTGATGGGCATCCCCCAGGTGGTAAGGGTAGGTAACAACACATCTGCCACGCTGATCCTCAACACGCGGGCCTCTCAGGGGTGCGTGCTTAGTTCCCCTCCTGTACTCCCTGTTCACCCACGACTGCTTGGCCAGGCACGACTCCAACACCATCATTAATTTAGCTGACGACACAACGGTGGTAGGCCTGATCATGGTAGGCCTGATCACCGACAACGATGAGATAGCCTATAGGGAGGAGGTCAGAGACCTGGCAGAGTGGTTGCAGGACAACAACCTCTCCCTCAACATGAACAAGACAAAGGAGATGATCGTGGACTACAGGAAAAGGAGGGCCGAACACGCCCTCATTCACATCGACGGGGCTGTAGTGGAGTTCCTTGGTGTCCACATCACCAACAAATTATCATGGCCCAAACACACAAAGAAAGTCGTGGGCTACAGTTACACTACGATCTGTGTCGACCGGGAGACCCATGAGGCGGCGCACAATTGGCCCAGCGTTGTCCGGGTTAGGGGAGCGTTTTTGGCCGGCCGGGATGTCCTTGTCCCATCACGCTCTAGCGACTCCTGTGGCAGGCCGGGCGCATTTACGCTGACACAGTCGCCACCTGGACGGTGTTTCCTTCGACACATTGGTGAGGCTGGCTTCCATGATAAGCGAGCAGTGTGTCAAGAAAGCAGTGCAGCTTGGCAGGGTCGTGTTTCGGTGGACGCATGGCTCTCGACCTTTCCCGATTCCGTATGGGAGTTGCAGCGACGTGACAAGACTGTAACTACCAATTGGATATCACGAAATTGGGGAGAAAAAGGCATAAAAAATGTAATAAGAAAGTTGTGAAAAGGGCCTTTTCCCCATATGGAGACTGAAAAGATTTAGCAAGTTATACAGCTGCACCATTGAGAGCATCCTGACCGGTTGCATCACCGCCTGCTTGGCATCTGACCGTAAGGCGCTACAGAGGGTAGTGCGTACGGCCCAGTACATCACTGGGGCCAAGCTTCCTGCCATCCAGGACCTCAATACCAGGCGGTGTCAGAGGAAGGTCCTAAAAATGGTCATAGACTCCAGCCACCCTAGTCATAGACTGTTTTCTCTGCTACCGCACAGCAAGCGGTACCGGAATGCTAAGTCTAAAGACTGCTGAACATTTAATCAAATGACCACCCAGACTATTTAGATTGACACCCTCCCCCCTTTGTTTTTACACAACTGCTACTCACTGTTTATTATCTATCTATAGTCACTTTACCCCTACCTACATGTACAAATTACCTCGACTAACCTGTACCCCCGCACATTGACTCGGTACCGGTACCCCCTGTATATAGCCTCGTTATTGTTATTTTATTGTGTTACTTTAGATTTTAGATTTTCAAGCCGATTTAAGTCAAAACTGTAACTAGGCCACTCAGGAACATTCGGTGTCATCTTGGTAAGCAACGCCAGTGTATATTTGGCCTTGTGTTTTAGGCTAATTGTGACGAGGTGTGACTAAAGGAGGCAGGTGAAGTGGAGGGACGTATATACCCCTGGCGCAGGGACTCGGTGACGTATGTTTCCATAGCCTCCGTTTCAGCCTGTGACAGGGGATTCACATGACTCCTGGGAGGTACAGCGTCTACCCGAAGGTTTATCGCGCAATCCCCCTCCTGATGAGGTGGTAATTTTGTCGCTTGTGTCTTGGAAAATGCGAGCGCCAGATCATGGTATTCGGGGGGAATGCGCACGGTGGGGGTACCGTCTGGACTTTCCACCGTGGTCGCACCAACGGAAACACCTAGACACCTACCCGGACACTCACGCGACCACCCTGTAAGAACCTTCTGCGGCCATGAGAAATTGGGGTTGTGAAGGGCTAACCATGGGATACCCAAGACTACAGGGTAAGCAGGAGACTCAATAATCATAAAGGTGATCTGCTCAACATGCGTCTCCTGCGTAATCATGGTGACTGGTACAGTAACCTCCTTAACCAACCAAGACCCTAATGGTCAACTATCAAGTGCTCTGATGGGGAGTGGAATGGATAGGGAAACCAATGAAATGCCTTGATGGCGTGCAAATGCCCTGTCCATAAAGTTCCCAGCTGCGCCTGAATCGACTAGCGCCCTACACTAGGAAACTACCAGGTGATCGGGAAAGGAGATAGATAGGGACAGTGCGCCGCAAAGGGCTCTGAACAAGTTTGGGTGTTCGTTACCTGGGGTGATGCGTGAGTACCCTGCCTACCGCCTCCAGACCCAAAAGAACGTTGACTGCGACGTGAGGTGGATTGTCCCTTCGTGCCACCAGAGTGGCACTGTCGCTGACCTCCTGCGCTCTCTCGACCGGTGGCTCCCCCCAGCTCCATCTGCTCGGGGTCAAAGTCGTCCGGAGTGGGAACAGGCAGACCCCTACCAGGACGTCCTCTGGCTGCTAGCAGATTGTCCAGCCAGATGGCCATGTCCACCAGTTGGAAGAACGATAGCATGGCATCACGGCAGGCTAGCTCCCGTCGGACGTCCTCCCTTAGGTGGCACCGGAAATGGTCGATCAGGGCCCGCTCGTTCCACCCGGACCCCGCTGCCAGTGTCCGGAACTCCAGCGCTTTGTCCTGTGCGGTCCTCGTCCCCTGCCTCAGATGGACCAGTCGTTCGCCCGCCTCTCGACCCTCAGGCGGGTGATCAAAAACGGCCCGAAAGAGGCGAGCAAACTTGCCGTAGTCCTCCAACGTGGTGTGGAACGAGAGAGGTGCCGTGTTGGAGGACTACGGGGAGTTTGCTCGCCTCTTTCGGGCCGTTTTTTTTTGTTGCCGTGATGCCACTCCAGGGCTCTCCCACAAAGGCAGGAAATGAGGACGGATACCTTCTCCCGCTCCAGTGGTGCCGGCCTGATGCTGGAGAAATACAGCTAGAGTTGGAGCATAAATCCCTTACATCGCGCTGCCGCCCCATCAAACTCCAGTGGCCCGGGATATCTGGATCCCACAAGGGACTGGGGTGAAGGTGGCTGGACCCGGTTGGCCAGCTGGTCTCGATAGATCAGGTCCTCTCCTCTCCAGGCGTTCTACTACCTGAAGAACCCGATCCATCGCTTCCCCCAAGCTGGCCAGCATCGAGGAAAGCTCCTGGACCCTTGCCACAACTCCAGGCATGCGGTCTTCTCCTGCTGACTCCATATCAGATCAGATGAGTGATTCTGTGGCGAGGTGTGAATGAAGGAGTCAGGCGCAGGAGGTAAAACACCGAAGTCCAGAGTTTATTCCGTTTACATAAATCAAACACTCCCAGCGTAAACACGAAACTATAACAAGGGAAACATTCCACCTTGGCAAGTACATATAGAAGAGTAGCTCAACCGAGCTCCTCACTCTCACAATAAACAATCACTCACAAAGACAAGGGGAACAGAGGTAACACTTATACACACACTAATTAGGGGAAAGAGCACCAGGTGTGTGTGATTGACAAGACATGACAAGTGGAGTGATGAGAATGGGATCGGCAGTAGCTAGTACTCCGGTGACGACGAACGCCGAAGCCTGCCCGAACCAGGAGGCGGGGCAGCCTCGGCGGAAGTCGTGACACTAATGTCCTGCTGAAAGGTGAATTTGTCTCTCAGCCACCACCATGCTTGAAAATAGAGTAGTACTCAGTGATGTTTTGTGTTGGATTTGCCCCAAACATAATGCTTTATATTCAGGACATAGAGTTAATTTCTTTGCCACATTTTTTTGCAGTTTTATTTTAGTGCCCTGTTATTTTTATTCTGTACAGGCTTTCTTCTTTTCATTCTGTCATTTAGGTTAGTATTGTGGAGTAACTACAATGATGTTGATCCATCCTCAGTTGTCTCCTATCACAGCCAATAATCTCTGTAACTGTTTTAAAGTCACCATTGGCCTCATGGTGAAATCCCTGAGTGGTTTCCTTCCTCTCCGGCAACTGAGTTAGGAAGGATGCCTGTATCTTTGTAGTGGCTGGGTGTATTGATACACCATCCAAAGTGTAATTAATCACTTCACCATGCTCAAAGGGATATTCAATGTCTGCTTTTTTATTTTGACCCATCTACCAATAGGTGCCCTTCTTTGCAAGGCATTGGAAAACCTCCCTGGTCTTTGTGGTTGAATCTGTGTTTGGAATTCACTGCTCGACTGAGGGACCTTACAGATAATTGTATGTGTGGGGTACAGAGATGAGGTAGTCATTCAGAAATCATGTTAAACAGGGGTTGAATACTTATTGACTCAAGGCATTTCAGATTTTCATTTTTTATTTATTTCAACAAAATTCTAAAAACATAATTCCACTTTGAAATTATGGGGTATTGTGTGTAGGCCAGTGACACAACATCTCTGTTTAATCCATTTTAAATTCATGCTGTAACACAACAAAATGTGGAAAAAGTCACTTTCTGAAGGCACTGTATGTGTGTTACAGTCTGTAAGTAGGCAGAAGTATCAGAACTCAGGATAAGACCCAGATGCAGACAGTTCGAATCACAGATGTTTATTAACAAAACAGGGGGCAGGCAGACGACAGGTCAAGGGCAGGCAGAGGTCAGTAATCCAGGGCAGGGTCAGACAGGTACAGAACAGCAGGCAGGCTCAGGGGCAGGCAGAACCGGAAAAACAGGATCTAGAGAGAAACAGGAGTAAAAACACGCTTGACGAGACAAGACGAACTGGCAACAGACAAACAGAAAACACTGGTATAAATACACAGGGGATAACGGGGAAGATGGGCGACACCTAGAGGGGTTGGAGACAAGCACAAAGACAGGTGAAACAGATCAGGGTGTGACACAGAAGTATGTGAGTATTATATGTGTAGTATGTGTGTAGTGTATATATATATATATAAATATTTATTCATAAATAAACTGGTGCAGTACCTCCACCTAATAAGTAATACACTGCTCAAAAAACTAAAGGGAACACTTAAACAACACAATGTAACTCCAAGTCAATCACACTTCTGTGAAATCAAACTGTCCACTTAGGAAGCAACACTGATTGACAATACATTTCACATGCTGTTGTGCAAATGGGATAGACAGCAGGTGGAAATTATAGGCAATTAGCAAGACACCCCCAATAAAGGACTGGTTTTGCAGGTGGTGACCACAGACCACTTCTCAGTTCCTATGCTTCCTGGCTGATGTTTTGGTCACTTTTGAATGCTGGCGGTGCTTTCACTCTAGTGGTAGCATGAGACGGAGTCTACAACCCACACAAGTGGTTCAGGTAGTGCAGCTCATCCAGGATGGCACATCAATGCGAGCTGTGGCAAGAAGGTTTGCTGTGTCTGTCAGCGTTGTGTCCAGAGCATGGAGGCGCTACCAGGAGACAGGCCAGTACATCAGGAGACGTGGAGGAGGTTGTAGGAGTGCAACAACCCAGCAGCAGGACTGCTACCTCCGCCTTTGTGCAAGGAGGAGCAGGAGGAGCACTGTCAGAGCCCTGCAAAATGACCTCCAGCAGGCCACAAATGTGCATGTGTCTGCTCAAACGGTCAGAAACAGACTCCATGAGGGTAGTATGAGGGCCCGACGTCCACAGGTGGGGGTTGTGCTTACAGCCCAACACCGTGCAGGACGTTTGGCATTTGCCAGAGAACACCAAGATTGGCAAATTCGCCACTGGCGCACTGTGCTCTTCACAGATGAAAGCAGGTTCACACTGAGCACATGTGACAGACGTGACAGAGTCTGGAGACGCCGTGGAGAACGTTCTGCTGCCTGCAACATCCTCCAGCATGACCGGTTTGGCGGTGGGTCAGTCATGGTGTGGGGTGGCATGTCTTTGGGGGGCCGTACAGCCCTCCATGTGCTCGCCAGAGTTAGCCTGACTGCCATTAGGTACCGAGATGAGATCCTCAGACCCCTTGTGAGACCATATGCTGGTGAGGTTGGCCCTGGGTTCCTCCTAATGCAAGACAATGCTAGACCTCATGTGGCTGGAGTGTGTCAGCAGTTCCTGCAAGAGGAAGGCATTGATGCTATGGACTGGCACGCCCGTTCCCCAGACCTGAATCCAATTGAGCACATCTGGGACATCATGTCTCGCTCCATCCACCAACGCCACGTTGCACCACAGACTGTCCAGGAGTTGGCGGATGCTTTAGTCCAGGTCTGGGAGGAGATCCCTCAGGAGACCATCCGCCACCTCATCAGGAGCATGCCCAGGCGTTGTAGGAAGGTCATACAGGCAAGTGGAGGCCACACACACTACTGAGCCTCATTTTGACTTGTTTTAAGGACATTACATCAAAGTTGGATCAGCCTGTAGTGTGGCTTTCCACTTTAATTTTGAGGGTGACTCCAAATCCAGACCTCCATGGGTTGATACATTTGATTTCCATTGATAATTTTTGTGTGATTTTGTTGCCAGCACATTCAACTATGTAAAGAAAAAAGTATTTAATAAGATTATTTCATTCATTCAGATCTAGGATGTGTTATTTTAGTGTTCCCTTAATTTTTTTTGAGCAGTGTATATCCCTAAAAAATATATGGTTTAGCTTCTAGGAAATATAATTGAACTATACTGTATAGCGAACTACACCCTTAAAGGTCAACTGCCTTTTTGAACCAACTATTAAAGGTCAACTGCCCCTTAGAACCAACTATTAAAGGTCAACTGCCTTTTTGAACCAACTATTAAAGGTCAACTGCCACTTAGAACCAACTATTAAAGGTCAACTGCCACTTAGAACCAACTATTAAAGGTCAACTGCCCCTTAGAACCAACTATTAAAGGTCAACTGCCCCTTAGAACCAACTATTAAAGGTCAAATGCCACTTAGAACCAACAATTAAAGGTCAAATGCCACTTAGAACCAACTATTAAAGGTCAACTGCCCCTTAGAACCAACTATTAAAGGTCAAATGCCACTTAGAACCAACTATTAAAGGTCAACTGCCCCTTAGAACCAACTATTAAAGGTCAACTGCCCCTTAGAACCAACTATTTAAGGTCAAATGCCACTTAGAACCAACAATTAAAGGTCAACTGCCACTTAGAACCAACTATTAAAGGTCAACTGCCCCTTAGAACCAACTATTAAAGGTCAACTGCCACTTAGAACCAACTATTAAAGGTCAACTGCCACTTAGAACCAACTATTAAAGGTCAACTGCCACTTAGAACCAACTATTAAAGGTCAACTGCCACTTAGAACCAACTATTAAAGGTCAACTGCCCCTTAGAACCAACTATTAAAGGTCAACTGCCACTTAGAACCAACTATTAAAGGTCAACTGCCACTTAGAACCAACTATTAAAGGTCAACTGCCACTTAGAACCAACTATTAAAGGTCAACTGCCCCTTAGAACCAACTATTAAAGGTCAACTGCCACTTAGAACCAACTATTAAAGGTCAACTGCCACTTAGAACCAACTATTAAAGGTCAACTGCCCCTTAGAACCAACTATTAAAGGTCAACTGCCCCTTAGAACCAACTATTAAAGGTCAACTGCCACTTAGAACCAACTATTAAAGGTCAACTGCCACTTAGAACCAACTCCTCTGGTTTTAAACGGCCTACGTGGCATCGATATAAGTCAGAAAGATTTATTCCAGTGTCTAAATGGGCTACAGATCATTTTGGTAATGAAGTCAGTCTTGTCCAAAACAGAGTTTTGTAAGTGAGTTTGTCACGACTTACTGTGGGGTTGGGTTACATGCCCACTTCTGCCAGTGAGGGGATTCTATTAGGCTGGCCAAGGCTCCCGGGTAGCCGTAGTTTTCACCTCCCAGGTAGCCGTAGTTTGCACCTCCCGGGTAGCCGTAGTTTGCACCTCCCAGGTAGCCGTAGTTTGCACCTCCCGGGTAGCCGTAGTTTGCACCTCCCAGGTAGCCGTAGTTTGCACCTCCCGGGTAGCCGTAGTTTGCACCTCCCGGGTAGCCGTAGTTTGCCCCTCCCGGGTAGCCGTAGTTTGCACCTCCCGGGTAGCCGTAGTTTGCACCTCCCGGGTAGCCGTAGTTTGCACCTCCCGGGTAGCCGTAGTTTGCACCGGGTGAAAAGTGATTGCATTCGTTTTGGAACCGGGCTGCCTCCCGTTCTGGCCGATGGCGAAGTCGGCTTAAAACAAAAGTGAAGTAGGTGGAGTAATTAGTAGGATTCTGTGTTTTCACATGCAAAGTGATTGCTTTTGATAAAATCTGCCTTCCTAATTAAAACTATTTTGAAAATTCTAACATATATATTGGTGGAAAAGAGATGTTGTATGTTTCTGAACGATGGATCATGTTGCCTGGTTGATAACATAACCAAGAGGTGCTGTTTGATTTGAGCAGAGCGCTCCTCCAACACCGGCTCCGCCCTCATAGACCAGTTCAACCCGGGCCAGCTTAATTGAACTCTGACATTGATGCACAATTGCCCAGAGACAACACGTTGTGGTCTGCATATGGGTGCAACACACACATTTCGCTCTGCAAGAAATGAGTGAAAATGGACTTCCATAAAGTGCAAACTTTCCAATGCATTTCAACAATATAACCAGGAATGGATTACATCCGACAAGGTGACTTCTGCTGCCTGCTAACCGTCAAACCACTGGCGTTGGTGAGTATGTTAGCTAGGTAGATACCTTTTATTTATTTATTTATTTTTATTTATTTTTTATTTCACCTTTATTTAACCAGGTAAGCCAGTTGAGAACAGGTTCTCATTTACAACTGCGACCTGGCCAAGATAAAGCAAAGTAGTGCAATAAAAACAACAGAGTTACATATGGGGTAAAAAAAAAACATAAAGTCAGAAATACAACAGAAAATATATATACAGTGTGTGCAAATGTAGCAAGTTATGGAGGTAAGGCAATAAATAGGCTATAGTGCAGAATAATTACAATAGTATTAACACTGGAATGCTAGATGTGCAAGAGATTATGTGCAAATAGAGATACTGGGGTGCAAAAGAGCAAAATAAATAACAATATAGGGATGAGGTAGTTGGGTGGGCTAATTTCGGATGGGCTGTGTACAGGTGCAGTGATCGGTAAGGTGCTCTGACAACTGATGCTTAAAGTTATTGAGGGAGATAAGAGTCTCCAGCTTCAGAGATTTTTGCAATTCGTTCCAGTCATTGGCAGCAGAGAACTGGAAGGAATGGCGGCCAAAGGAGGTGTTGGCTTTGGGGATGACCAGTGAGATATACCTGCTGGAGCGCAGACTACGGGTGGGTGCTGCTATGGTGACCAATGAGCTAAGATAAGGCGGGGATTTGCCTAGCAGTGATTTATAGATGGCCTGGAGCCAGTGGGTTTGACGACGAACATGTAGTGAGGACCAGCCAACAAGAGCGTACAGGTCACAGTGGTGGGTAGTGTATGGGGCTTTGGAGACAAAACGGATGGCACTGTGATAGACTACATCCAATTTGCTGAGTAGAGTGTTGGAGGCTATTTTGTAAATTACATCGCCGAAGTCAAGGATCGGTAGGATAGTCAGTTTTACGAGGGCATGTTTGGCAGCATGAGTGAAGGAGGCTTTATTGCGAAATAGGAAGCCGATTCTAGATTTAACTTTGGATTGGAGATTCTTTATGTGAGTCTGGAAGTTGAGTTTACAGTCTAACCAGACACCTAGGTATTTGTAGTTGTCCACATACTCTAGGTCAGACCCGTCGAGAGTGGTGATTCTAGTCGGGTGGGCGGGTGCCAGCAGCGTTCGATTGAAAAGCATGCATTTAGTTTTACTAGTGTTTAAGAGCAGTTGGAGGCTACTGAAGGATTTGAAGCTCGTTTGGAGGTTTGTTAACACAGTGTCCAATGAAGGGCCAGATGTATACAAAATACCTGGTATAAGCTAGTAGCTATCTCTGGTTATACAACATTATTTGATAACGCTAGCGAGCCAGGCTAGCTATGATACCACAGATTAAAGGGGAACAATACTGTAGCTAGCTAAATACATCAAGTTAACGCGTAATGTAGCATGTCAGGTGTCTCCCGAGTTGCGCAGCGTTCCATGGCACTGCATCGCAGTGCTTGAGGCGTCACTACAGACCCGGGTTCGATCCCAGGCTGTGTCACAGCCGGCTGTGATCGGGAGACCCATGAGGCATCACTACAGACCCGGGTTCGATCCCAGGCTGTGTCACAGCCGGCTGTGATCGGGAGACCCATGAGGCGGCGCACAATTGGCCCAGCGTCGTCCGGGTTAGGGGAGGGTTTGGCCGGACGGGATGTCCTCGTACCTTCGCACTCTAGTGACTCCTTGTGGCGGGCCGGGCGCCTGCAAGCTGACCTTGGATCCTCCGACACATTGGTGCGGCTGGCTTCTGGGTTAAGCGAGCAGTGTGTCAATAAGCAGTGCAGCGATGGGACAAGACTGTAACTACCAATTGGATATCACGAAATTGGGGAGGAAATGGGGTAAAACATTTTTTTTATAAATATACAGTGGGGAGAACAAGTATTTGATACACTGCCGATTTTGCAGGTTTTCCTACTTACAAAGCATGTAGAGGTCTGTAATTTTTATCATAGGTACACTTCAACTGTGAGAGACGGAATCTACAACAAAAATCCAGAAAATCACATTGTATGATTTTTAAGTAATTAATTTGTATTTTATTGCATTGGGAATGTATGTACAGAATAAATGGAAGTTGTAAAATACAATTATTGTTATAATATGCCTTATGACCAAAACTCACCAAAGGTGAGGGTTCAAGGTGCGTGTGATATTTTGTAGAATGCAGTTCTAGTTTTATTCATATTATATTACTGGTTCCTAATCATATTTAAGACCAAATGTCATTTGTTTTTGGTGCAGATATGTGTTAAATATACTATCCAGATAAATTGTCTGATCACAGAACATTCCATAGAATTCTAGAAAAATACCACCGGTCACTAAAACTTATTTAACTTATTCACAGTAAAATGTTTTACTATTCTGATTTTTGATTTTCAAGCCTAACAGAATAAGGAAGAATTAAATATGCTCTAAGTGTTTCTCCATCTTCATTAGAAAGTTGGATAAATGGCAGTTGTTTGGGGAAAAAGCTTTAATTTGCGTATAAGTGTCACGCTCGTCTACCAATGAGGAGGACCAAGGCGCAGCGTTGCAGGCAAACATACTCATTTATTTAGCGAAAACGTGATCAAAACAACAAAAGACGGAAACGTGACAGTACACGGTAACACACAACCAACTCGAAACAAAATCCCACAAACACGAAAGAAAAGCCAACTGTTTAAATATGGCTCCCAATCAGAGACAACCAGCTGACAGCTGACACTCGTTGCCTCTGATTGGGAGTCACTCAGGCCAACATAGAAATAATCAAACTAGACCCACAACCTACAACACAAAACATAGAAACTAACACCCTGGCCTAACATAAGAGAGTCCCCCGAGCCAGGGCGTGACAATAAGATACACATTTTCACAAGTGTTTGTTCTTTGGCTGATTACCATTTGATTGATGTGGTGCTATTGTATGTCATATCATTTGAAAGATCTGTTTCTCAGCTTTCAAAATGTGTATATATCGTTTTCATATGTGGTTTAAAGCAAATGTAGCTCATTAATGCAGAGTTCATGGTCTTTCAGCCAGTTTTGGGAATTAATTGATAAAGAATAAGCAGAAACGACACGTTAAACCATTTTCAATCAATTCAGTTTTTATTTTAAAAAGCTCAAGCTTGACTCATATTATGAACCAACAATTATTAACTACACCTTTCAATTCCCAATATAGACATTTCGTTTCTATTTAGTTTCTATACCTGGTACCAGGATTCAATACTAGGACGCTAGTGCTCATATATATTTAAAATGGGGGTCCCTTTAAGCAAATAAAACAAAACAAAATAACCTAGTGTAAACTCACCTTCCTCCTGAATCCAATACTACTCATGACAGTGGAGAGGCAGAAAGATGCAGCCTGTTGATGGCAGTTGATCCTCTCAGTCCGAGCAAAGTACATACGACCAAATCCCTCGCTGTCCTCACGGTGGTCGGGGTTCCTAACTGTCGATCACTTCAAATTGACGATTTAGCAAGTGTTGCCAGCTCAGAGTTCGCGGTTCCCCCCTCCCTTCACTCTCTCACACGTCGCACCGTCTTCAAAGTATGTCCCACATGCAACAGTCACCAATTCAGTGCTAGAAAAAAATCTGAAAGTAACCAGGGAGTTACAGTAATATTCTACTATTCATGTAGTATTTTTTTGTCATGTTGTGTTGTAGAGGTGAAAGCAGCCAGAGATTTTCAAGAAGTGAAGATACATTGTGGCATCCCCAACACTACAGTCATAGAGGAGAGCAGAGAGAGAAGCAGGGGAAGGCAGAAACGAGTGGTGGGAGGAGTGCCGGCCCAACCAGTGAGTCACACACACACTCTTCAAACACACATTCACTCCGGATGTTTGAGCCCATTTCACCTCTAGCCCCTGACCGATAATCTCTGACCCGTAGACTCAGATCCAATGGCAGGTGGCGATACAGGAGCGGGGTAAAATCGACTGTGGGGGTACATACATCGGGGGATGTTGGGTCCTGACCGCCGCTCACTGTGTCAGGTAGGTACTGTACTGTACAGATAGGGGTGGGGGGGTGGTCATGCATGTGTATGTGTTTTGGGGCAGGGTTGATCTCTCTCTCTCCACTCTCTCTCTCTCTGTCTCTCTCTGTCTCTCTCTGTCTCTCTCTCTCTCTCTCTCTCTCTCTCTCTCCGTCTCTCTCTCTCTCTCTCTCTCTGTCTCTCTCTCTCTCTCTCTGTCTCTCTCTCTATCTCTCTCTCCTCTATCTTTCTCTCTCCTCTCTATCGCTCTATCTCTCTCCTCTCTCTCTCTCTCGCTCTCTTTCAATCTCTCTCTTTCCATCTCTCTCTCTCTCTCTCTCTCTGTCTCTCTCTCTCTCTCTCTCTCTCTCTCTCTCTCTCTCCCTCCTCTATCTCTCTCTCTTTCTCTCTCCTCTCTATCTCTCTATCTCTCTCCTCTCTCTCTCTCTCTCTCTCGCTCTCTTTCCATCTCTCTCTCTCTCTATCTCTCTCTATCTAGGCCCAAACCAGAGGCGTACCACATCAAGTTCAGTCTCTGGAAGAAGAGATCATATCAGGGAACAACAGATATCGTTCCTGTCAAGAACGTCATCATACACCACAAGTAATTGATTTATTCAATTTATATAGTGATTTTCTAGATGATCAGTGTTTTTTTGTTAAACTGCTAATCCCCTTAAAGATGAGATCTGCATAAGGTGAATATTTATTTATTTATTTCACCTTTATTTAACCAGGTAAGCCAGTTGAGAACTCATTTACAACTGCGACCTGGCCAAGATAAAGCAAAGCAGTGCGATTAAAAACAACAACACAGAGTTACATATGGAATAAACAAAACATACAGTCAAAAATATAACAGAAAATATATATACAGTGTGTGCAAATGTAGCAAGTTATGGAGGTAAGGCAATAAATAGGCCATAGTGCAAAATAATTACAATTAGTATTAACACTGGAATGATAGATGTGCAAGAGATGATGTGCAAATAGAGATACTGGGGTGCAAAAGAGCAAAATAAATAACAATATGGGGATGAGGTAGTTGGGCGGGCTAATTTCAGATGGGCTGTGTACAGGTGCAGTGATCGGTAAGGTGCTCTGACAACTGATGCTTAAAGTTAGTGAGGGAGATAAGTGTCTCCAGCTTCAGAGATTTTTGCAATTCGTTCCAGTCATTGGCAGCAGAGAACTCCCCTTCCTCTGCGGAAGCATAGTTCCCGCTCAGCCCAGTCAAAACTGTTCGCTGCTCTGGCACCCCAATGGTGGAACAAGCTCCCTCACGACGCCAGGACAGCGGAGTCACTCACCACCTTCCGGAGACATTTGAAACCCCACCTCTTTAAGGAATACCTGGGATAGGATAAAGTAATCCCCCCCCCAAAAAAAAAAAAAAGAAAAAAAAAAATATTGTAATGTGGTTATCCCACTGGCTATAGGGTGAATGCACCAATTTGTAAGTCGCTTTGGATAAGAGCGTCTGCTAAATGACGTAAATGTTATGTAAATGTAGAACTGGAAGGAATGGCGGCCAAAGGAGGTGTTGGCTTTGGGAATGACCAGTGAGATATACAGTGGGGAGAACAAGTATTTGATACACTGCCGATTTTGCAGGTTTTCCTACTTACAAAGCATGTAGAGGTCTGTCATTTTTATCATAGGTACACTTCAACTGTGAGAGACAGAATCTAAAACAAAAATCCAGAAAATCACATTGTATGATTTTTAAGTAATTCATTTGCATTTTATTGCATGACATAAGTATTTGATCACCTACCAACCAGTAAGAATTCCGGC
>NW_028161617.1:0-21330 GCF_964263955.1 Coregonus lavaretus | reverse complement strand
GCATACAGGGAGCTTGACTCAACCGAACTAGCACAAACCACTACATACTACAGAAAGCACTCAATACCTTATCACTGTAGACTAGGTACCTTAGACACACATGAGTAGTACACTTAAAAATAGTGTTCCTCAAGGGTTCTCTGGTAAAGTCGATTGTTCTTTGTGGAACCACAATGGAAGAAAAAAAAACTTTGGAGCCCTTCAACGGTTCTTTGCAATTCAGAAAATGGTTATTTCGTCTTTTAGTGTTAATGAAAATGTACAGTGCCTTCAGAAAGTATTCAGACGCATTGACTTTTTCAACATTTTGTGACGTTACAGTTTTATTCTAAAATGGATTAAATAAAGAACAAATATTCAGCAATCTACACACAATACCCCATAATGACAAAGCGACAAAAGGTTTTTAGATTTTTTTGCAAATGTATTACAAATAAAAAAACAAAATACCTTATTTACGTAAGTGTTCACATCCTTTGCTATGAGACTCGAAATTGAGCTCAGGTGCATCCTGTTTCCAATGACCATCCTGTGATGAATGCAATTGATTGGACATGATTTGGAAAGGCACACACCTGTCTATATAAGGTCCAACAGTTGACAGTGCATGTCAGAGCAAAAAACCAAGCCATGAGGTCGAAGGAATTGACCGTAGAGCTCCGAGACAGGATTGTGTCAAGGCACAGATCTGGGGAAGGGTACCAAACTATTTCTGCAGCATTGAAGGTCCCCAAGAACACAGTTGCCTCCATCATTCTTAAAAGGAAGACGTTTGGAACCACCAAGACTCTTCCTAGAGCTAGCTGCCCGGCAAAACTGAACAATCGGGGGAGAAGGGCCTTGGTCACGGAGGTGACCAAGAACCCAATGGTCACTCTGACAGAGCTCTAGAGTTCCTCTGTGGAGATGGGAGAACCTTCCAGAATGACAACCATCTCTGCAGCACTCCACCAATCAGGTCTTTATGGTAGAGTGGCCAGACAGAAGCCACTCCTCAGTAAAAGGCACATGACAGCCCGCTTGGAGTTTGCCAAAAGGCACCTAAAGACTCTCAGACCATGAGAAACAAGATTCTCTGGTCTGATGAAACCAAGATTGAACTCTTTGACCTGACTGCCAAGCGTCACGTCTGGAGGAAACCTGGCACCATCCTTACGGTTAAGCATAGGGGTGGCAGCATCATGCTGTGGGGATGTTTTTCAGCGGCAGGGACTGGGAGACTAGTCAGGATCGAGGGAAAGATTAATGGAGCAAAGTACAGAGAGATCCTTGATGAAAACCTGCTCCAGAGCGCTCAGGACCTCAGACTAGGGCGAAGGTTCACCTTCCAACAGGACAACGACCCTAAGCACACAGCTAAGACAACGCAGGAGTGGCTTCGGGACAATTCTCTGAATGTCCTTGAGTGTCCCAGCCAGAGCCCGGCTTGATCCCGACCGAACATCTCTGGAGAGACCTGAAAATAGCTGTGCAGTGATGCTCCCCATCCAACCAGACAGAGCTTGGGAGCATCTTCAGAGAAGAATGGGAGAAACCCCTCAAATACAGATGTGCCAAGCTTGTAGCGTCATGCCCAAGAAGACTCGAGGCTGTAATCGCTGCCAAAGATGCTTCAACAAAGTACTGAGTAAAGGGTCTGAATACTTATGTAAATGTGATATATCCGTTTTTTATTAGCAAAAATGTCTAAAAAACTGTTTTGCTTTGTCATTATGGGGTATAATGTGTAGATTGATGAGAAAAACTGTTTAATCAGTTTTAGAATAAGGCTGTAAGGTAACAAAATGTGGAAAAAGTCAACGGGTCTGATCCTTTCTGTCTTCTACCAAACCAATACCAAACCAATCAGGTGGTCCTCTGTAGCTCAGCTGGTAGAGCACGGCGGATGTAACGCCAGGGTAGTGGGTTCCATCCCCGGGACCACCCATACACAAAAAAATTTATGCACGCATGACTGTCAGTCGCTTTGGATAAAAGCGTCTGCTAAATGACATATTATTATATTATTATGAAGCTTTGGATGTCATTGATCACCTGCTTCTGATAAAGTGATACAAGCATCGGCACAAGTATCACAAGTAAACTGCTTAGCGATTTCGACGCATGCCTCTGAGCTTCGGTATCAAACGTAACATCACTACTATACAGCACCAAAAAGGATTGTAACAATGGCAGAACCCTTTTTGGTGCTATACAGAACCTTTTTTACTGGTTCTTTATAGATCCTTAGGGAAGGGTTCTTTATAGCACTATAAAGGTACTATTTAGATGCTTATGAGCATGGTCCTATATAGAACCTCCAAAAAGGGTTCTATATAGCACCAAAAAGGATTGTAACTATAGCAAAACGCTTTTTAATGGTGCTTTATAGAACCTTAGGAAAGGGTTCTTTATAGCACCAAAAAGGGATCTGCTATCGTTACAAAAAATAACCCTTATTTGGCACTATATAGAAATATTTGTTTTTAGTGTGTAGTATTATGTGAGTAAATGACTGAACACGGAATATTTGGTGAGCACACCAAGCAAACATTTAAGGGCTCTAGTCAATCCGCATTGTGAAAGATTAGCTTTACTGCGTGATTTAAAATTAAAAGCAGCATTCCCACTTTAGAAGAGACTGCATTAACAGTAAACGCTGCATATGTCGTCTGAATCGGAAATTACGTTTAAATTTCTATCGCAGAATATGTAATGATTCAGCTTAACAGATTGAATAGGGCCCTAAATTGAGATAGAAACACCATCGCACTACCACCACTGATAAGTCACTATCACCCATCAGCGTCGTACCCACTAAAATGTTACTCAGGCCCTGAAAAAGCGTACCAGGGCAGACCGATAGACAGATATATGGGAAAGATAGTGGGTCATGACAGGGAGCAATTAGAGGGATTGGGCTAGAAACACAAGCTGATAACTGCTTATTGCGTTACACAATGGAAGGAGTTTATTAACGTTCTGGAGGTGGCTCCTCTTTGTTCCTGTTTAGTCTTCATATGAGAAAACCTTTGCTAATGTTTGCAGACTTTGGATATGTCCAAAATGACACCCTATTCCCTATGGGCCCTGGTCAAAAGTAGCACACTATAAAGGGAATAGAGTGCCATTTGGGACGCAACCCTCTTTCCTTCCTCCATGGTCAGCAACACCACTGTCAGCTCCCCCCTCCAGAGGAATATCAGTGCAATTCATCACTTTACGTATTTAAATTACCAAAACAGCTCTGCGGTTATCAATTGATTTTACCAACAAGGCTCAGATGACTGATTAAAGTAATTTTAAATCCTATAGTTAAAAAAATAATGGAGAGGCAGGATAAAGGTCAAAGGGGATTCAGAGGGGTTCTAGCCTGGTCTGACAAGAAAAAAAAAAGTTATGTGTTTTCATTTGGAACACTTCCAGCACCTCAATCTGTCCAGCATCACCTTATCAAGGTCCGTGTTGACATGTGGAACACCTCCAGAACCTCAATCTGTCCAGCATCACCTTAACAAGGTCAGTATTTTCATGTGGAACACATCCAACACCTCAATCTGTCCAACATCACCTTAACAAGGTCAGTGTTTTCATGTGGAACATCTCCCACACCTCAATCTGTCCAGCATCACCTTAACAAGGTTAGTGTTTTCATGTGGAACACCTCCAACACCTCAATATAACCAGCATCACCTTAACAAGGTCAGTGTTTTCATGTGGAACATTTCCAACACCTCAATCTGTCCAGCATCACCTTAACAAGGTCACTGTGTTCATGTGGAACACCTCCAGCACCTCAATCTGTCCAGCATCACCTTAACGAGGTCAGATTTGTCATGTGGAACAACTCCAACACCTCAATCTGTCCAGCATCACCATAACAATGTCAGTGATTTCATGTGGAACACCTCCAGCACCTCAATCTGTCCAGCATCACCTTAACAAGGTCAGTGTTTTCATGTGGAACACCTCCAGCAACTCAATCTGTCCAGCATCACCTTAACAGGGTCAGTGTTTTCAAGTGGAACACCTCCAGCACGTCAATCTGTCCAGCATCACCTTAACAATGTCAGATTTTTCATGTGGAACAACTCCAACACTTCAATCTGTCCAGCATCACCATAACAATGTCAGTGATTTAATGTGGAACACCTCCAGCACCTCAATCTGTCCAGCATCACCTTAACAAGGTCGGTGTTTTCATGTGGAACACCTCTAGCACCTCAATCTGTCCAGAATCACCTTAACAAGGTCAGTGTTTTCATGTGGAACACCTCCAGCACATCAATCTGTCCAGCATCACCTTAACAAGGTCCGTGTTTTCATTTGGAACACCTTCAGCACCTCAATCTGTCCAGCATCACATTAACAAGTTCAGTGTTTTCATGTGGAACACCTCCAACACCTCAATCTGTCCAGCATCACCTTAACAAGTTCAGTGTTTTCATGTGGAACACCTCCAACACCTCAATCTGTCCAGCATCACCTTAACAAGGTCAGTGTTTTCATGTTGAAAACCTACAACACCTCTATCTGTCCAGCATCACCTTAACAAGGTCAATGTGTTCATGTGGAACACCTCCAGCACCTCAATCTGTCCAGTACCACCTTAACAGGGTCAGTGTTTTCATGTGGAACACCTCCAGCACCTCAATATGTCCAGCATCACCTTAACAAAGCAGGACGTTAGTTGTGTACTGTTTGTTGGAGACTGTTTGTTGTTCTATGGAAGTCTTTTGAAACATGGGTCAAACACAACATTGAATCAACACTTTACCTATTGACTTTAACCTATAGGTTTTCTGCCATTTTGGTTCTCACCCAGCAGGCTGAGTATACTGCAGTGTTGAACATCTTGTCAGCTCCATCTCCCTGAGTGTCCATTATGTTTGGGCTAACTGTTGTTTACCAGCCTTCATATCAAGATGATGTTTAAAACGTCTGGCTACTGATTCAGAGGGGTTCTGGTCTGAAAATAAGAGAAGTGACATCAAGGTTTTGGGCTGCAGGTGAGGATGTTGAGTACTTTACCTCATGTGGCTCTTGAGGAGCGGTCTTAGCATGACACAGCGGTCTGTGGCGGGGACGGTGTCTTGGTGAAGGGAGGAGTAATGGGCGCCGGGCGGAAACACAGGAGCCTTAATGGGATTACACAGAAAGAGAAGCTAATCGACGGAGAGCAGGTGGAGAATTAAACAGATCAGAGGGAGAGGGAAGACGAGAGATAGAGAGAGAGAGAGAGAGAGAGAGAGGGGGGGGGGGGGGGGGGAGTAATGTAGGAACAGAGGGGGGAGAGAGAGGGAGGAAGTGAGAGAGAAGTGGGGGAGAGGAAGGATGAGAGAGGGTGAGGGGAGAAAGGGGAAGGAATAGAGTGAGGGAGGGAGGGAGGGAGGGAGGGAGGGAGGGAGGGAGGGAGGGAGGGAGGGAGACTAATGAGCCTGGAGAGGACAGAAGTATCATTACACAACTGTCTCCCTCATGACCATCTGTCTGTTATACCACCAAGTTCCAGACTTTCTGAATTCACTTGAAGACCCTCAAAAGTTTCTCAATGGGTTTGTTTTTTTATGTAAGAAATTACGCAGGAAGGGTGATTGTCTTTTATTGGGTTGAAAACAGCCCATTGTATTTCTCTGGGATACTGCTATATGAAGTAGCCTGGTTAGACCCTGGATGTATCCATTAGAACAAGACAATAACCTACTTGCAGGGAGCCATTAGCAGACACATAGAATCTGTGTTCAATTGAAAGAATGGTCTGATTATC
Source organism: Coregonus lavaretus (assembly GCF_964263955.1). Lineage (NCBI taxonomy): Eukaryota > Metazoa > Chordata > Actinopteri > Salmoniformes > Salmonidae > Coregonus > Coregonus lavaretus. Next base: position 15,584 of record NW_028161617.1, on the reverse strand, counting down.
AGTCTAGCCTCAGAGGCCAGTGAACGCTTCATTCGAAAGAAAAACAACCACATTACTGCCCTCCGTTTGTCGAGTTTATTAAATTCCCACTGTGTGTGAATTAATCATTTCCACTCTGTAATTCCCATAGCTTCTTCTGGCTATAGGCCTACTGCACGGCTAAGTCCCAAATGGCACCCTATTCCCTATATAGTGCACAGCTTTTGTCATGGGCCCTGGTCAAAAGCAGTTCACTATGTATAGAATAGGGTGTCATTTGGGACACACATTTGTCTCTTAGGGTCACACATTTGTCTCTTAGGGTCACATACCTTTAGAGACAAGGCCATAGGTCCAAGATCTGCATTTAAAAATTTATGCACTCACTAACTGTAAGTCGCTCTGGATAAGAGCGTCTGCTAAATGACTAAAATGTAAAATGTTATACTTTTACCAGTTATACATTGAGTCCCAAATGACACCATATTCCCTTTATAGTGCACTATATAGGGAAGAGTAGTGTACAATATAGGTAAAAGTAGTGTACTATATAGGGAAAAGTAGTGTACTATATATAGAAAAGTAGTGTACTATATAAGGAAAAGTAGTGCACTATATAGAGAAAAGTAGTGTGCTATATCAAATCAAATCACATTTTATTTGCCACATACACATGTTTAGCAGATGTTATTGCGGATGTAGTGAAATGCTTGTGCTTCTAGCACCGACAGTGCAGTAATATCTAACAAGTAATATCTAACAATTTCACAACATATTCCCAATACACACAAATCTAAGTAAGGAATGGAATTAAGAATATATACATATATGGACGAGCAATGACAGAGCAGTATGGACTAAGATACAGTAGAATATTATAGAATAGAATACAGTATATAACATATGAGATGAGTAGTGCAAGATATGTAAACATTATTAAAGTGACCAGTGTTCCATTTCTTAAAGTGACCAGTGATTTCAATAGGCAGCAGCAGCCTCTAATGTGCTAGTGATGGCTATGTAACAGTCTGATAGGGAAAAGTAGTGTACTATATAGGGAAAAGTAGTGTACTATATAGGGGAAAGTAGTGTATGATATAGGGAAAAGTAGTGTACTATATAGGGAAAAGTAGTGTACTATATAGGGAAAAGTAGTGTGCTATATAGGGAAAAGTAGTGTACTTGTTACGGATACAGGTATCCTGTGTGTGTTTTTGTGTTTTTCCTCTCCTTCTGCCCTAATCACAGGTGTCCTTTATGTTCCTGATTGGTGGTCGTTGGGGTGTCCCACCTGTCCGACATCCATTTGGCTGCTGATTGCCCAGGTGGACCAATCAGTGGACATTCCTCTGTATTGCACCACCTGTTTCTGGTTTTTCACTTACACCTCCCATTGTTTTAAAAGCCAGTCAGTTGTGTTTGTTGGGAGAGACTATTTCCGTATGTGAGTATGGATACTGTGGTGTCCTGTGTTTTGTGTACTCACTCATTTGCTGGTTACTCAGTTTGGTAACTTTGTTGTGTGTTTCTGGGAAAAGGGGGATTAAAGCAAGTTGCCCTTGGGCATACATTACCCGTAGGAAGAAAATTGTCTAAAAACGCTAGTTAGACCTGAGCGGACCACCCAGTGTAATTTTTGTATGATTAGCAGTAGCTTAGCGGTTCTTGAGGCAGGCAAGATCAGATTATTGTTTCATTTATTGGGTCCCGCTCAGCCCTTTTTCCCAAACCTTTACCGTGTGTTTTTTTTATGTTTGACGGTACTTATGGTTGTCGTGTATTTTTTGTTCTCACTGTTTCCATGTCACGATTCTAATTTGCATGAATTATGTTACGGGTCTCTTTTCCATCCACCCTAGACTTTTAAAGCCACGGGGTTCGTAACAGTACTATATAGGGAAAAGTAGTGTACTATATAGGAAAAAGTAGTGTACTACATAGGAAAAACAAGTTTACTATATAGGGAAAAGTAGTGTACTATATAGGAAAAAGTAGTGTACTATATAGTGAAAAGTAGTGTACTATATAGGGAAAAGTAGTGTGCTATATAGAGAAAAGTAGTGTGCTATATAGAGAAAAGTAGTGTAGTATATATAGAAAAGTAGTTTACTATATAGGGAAAAATAGTGCACTATGTAGGGAAAAGTAGTGTACTATATAGGGAAAAGTAGTGTGCTATATAGGGAAAAGTAGTGTACTATATAGGGAAAAGTAGTGTACTACATAGGAAAAACTAGTTTACTATATAGGGAAAAGTAGTGTACTATATAGGAAAAACTAGTTTACTATATAGGGAAAAGTAGTGTGCTATATAGGGAAAAGTAGTGTACTATATAGGGAAAAGTAGTGTACTACATAGGAAAAACTAGTTTACTATATAGGGAAAAGTAGTGTACTATATAGGAAATAGGGTACCATTTGGGACGCAGATAAACATTTAGTCCATACTGAACACAATCAAAGAGGATGTAGTCAGTCAAATCTGCCTTCAAAGAAAGTATTGCTCAGGCATGAAGGATGTTAATTGTGACAGAGACAGTACGGTGTAAATTAAGGAGCTGGAGCATATTGGAACCATCAGTCCTGACTGTTGCTCAAGAACAGCTTATGTGGAGGAAGTGGAGCAAGGAATCATTCCCTCTTTCTAGAATCTAGGGCCCCATTTGAGTGTATATGATTAGACAGAGACACTGACGAGACAGGAACAGATTGTTGTGGTCTATCAGAGAATAAAAAATAAAAATAATAACAACTTTATCTGTCTTCGTATCTGAGATGTCATTGTATCCTTTATATCATAATGTAACTACTGTAGCTCATATCTTTTGACATCATAAGAGTTAAGTCTACAGCATGCCACACATGTTCCAGTGTGTAGCACTCCTATCCTTAGTTGGGCTGTGGTGGAACATAAAGTATGAAATAGTTGTCTACCATGCTATAAAAGTTAGTTTCATGAGTTGTTTTTCTTTTATGTGATACTCTTGATAAGATTCGAACCCCAATATCAATCTGTGTTGTTGATTTGTCCCGGTTGGGTAATATTTATTTATGTAATTTTTATGTAATTGTCTATGAGAATGATGTGTTGACATGGGGCAATGCAAATAGGCCTCTGGGGTTAGACATGATTTACTGCACCCTATAAATTATTTTTTATTTATTTATTTCACCTTTATTTAACCAGGTAAGCCAGTTGAGAACAAGTTCTCATTTACAACTGCGACCTGGCCAAGATAAAGCAAATCAGTGCGATAAAAACAACAACAACACAGAGTTACATATGGGATAAACAAAATGTACAGTCAATAACACAATAGAAAATCTATATACAGTGTGTGCAAATGTAGTAAGTTATGGAGGTAAGGCAATAAATAGGCCATAGTGAAAAATTATGACAATTGAGTATTAAAACTGGAGTGATAGATGTGCAGAAGTTGATGTGCAAATAGAGATACTGGGGTGCAAATTATCAAAATAAATAACAATATGGGGATGAGGTAGTTGGGTGGGCTAATTACAGATGCGCTGTGTACAGGTGCAGTGATCGGTAAGCTCCTCTGACAACTGATGCTTAAAGTTAGTGAGGGAGATAAGAGTCTCCAGCTTCAGAGATTTTTGCAGTTCGCTCCAGTCATTTGCAGCAGAGAACTGGAAGGAATGGCGGCCAAAGGAGGTGTTGGCTTTGGGGATGACCAGTGAGATATACCTGCTGGAGCGCATACTACGGGTGGATGTTGCTATGGTGACCAATGAGCTAAGATAAGGCAGGGATTTGCCTAGCAGTGATTTATAGATGACCTGGAGCCAGTGGGTTTGGCGACGAATATGTAGTGAGGGCCAGCCAACGAGAGCGTACAGGTCACAATGGTGGTTAGTATATGGGGCTTTGGTGACAAAACTGATGGCAATGTGATAGACTACATCCAATTTGCTGAGTAGAGTGTTGGAGGCTATTTTGTAAATGACATTGCCGAAGTCAAGGCTCGGTTGGATAGTCAGTGTTACGAGGGCATGTTTGGCAGCATGAGTGAAGGAGGCTTTGTTGCGAAATAGGAAGCCGATTCTAGATTTATCTTTCGATTGGAGATGCTTAATGTGAGTCTGGAAGGAGAGTTTACGGTCTAACCAGACACCTAGGTATTTGTAGTTGTCCACATATTCTAAGTCAGACCCGCCGAGAGTAGTGATTCTAGTCGGGCAGGCAGGTGCAAGCAGCGTTCGATTGAAGAGCATGCATTTAGTTTTACTAGCATTTAAGAGCAGTTGGAGGCTACGGAAGGAGTGTTGTATGGCATTGAAGCTTGTTTGGAGGTTTGTTAACACAGTTTCCAACGAAGGGCCAGATGTATACAAAATGGTGTCGTCTGCGTAGAGGTAGATCTGATAGTCACCAGTGCAAGAGCGACATCATTGATATACACAGAGAATAGAGTCTGGCCGAGAATTTAACCCTGTGGCACCCCCGTAGAGACTCTCAGAGGTCCAGACAACAGGCCCTCCGATTTGACACATTGAACTCTATCTGAGAAGTAGTTGGTGAACCAGGCGAGGCAGTCATTTGAGAAACCAAGGCTATTTAGTCTGCCAATAAGAATGCGGTGATTGACAGAGTCGAAAGCCTTGGCCAGGTCGATGAAGACGGCTGCACAGTACTGTCTTTTATCGATCGCGGTTATAATATATTTTAGGACCTTGAGCGTGGCTGAGGTGCACCCATGACCAGCTCGGAAACCAGATTGCATAGCGGAGAAGGTACGGTGGGATTCGAAATGGTCGGTGATCTGTTTGTTAACTTTGCTTTCAAGTACTTTCTAAAGGCAGGGCAGGATGGATATAGGTCTGTAACAGTTTGAATCTAGAGTGTCACCCCCTTTGAAGAGGGGGATGACCGCGGCAGCTTTCCAATCTCTGGGGATCTCAGCGGCTAATTTTAGAAAGAAAGGGTCCAGATTGTCTAGCCCAGCTGATTTGCAGGGGTCCAGATTTTGCAGCTCTTTCAGAACATCAGCTGTCTGAATTTGTGTGAAGGAGAAGCGGGGGGGAGGGCATGGGCAAGTTGCAGCGGAGGGTGCAGAACCAGGGTAGGGGTAGCCAGGTGGAAAGCATGGCCAGCCGTAGGAAAATGCTTGTTGAAATTCTCAATTATCGTAGATTTATCGGTGGTGACAGTGTTTCCTAGACTCAGTGCAGTGGGCAGCTGGGAGGAGGAGTTCTTATTCTCCATGCACTTTACAGTTTCCCAAAACGTTTTGGAGTTAGTGCTACAGGATGCAAATTTCTGTTTGAAAAACTGATTGTGTATATTGGTTCCTGACTTACCTGAAAAGTTGCATATCGCGGGGGCTGTTCGATGCTAATGCAGTATGCCACAGGATGTTTTTGTGCTGGTCAAGGGCAGTCAAGTCTGGGGTGAACCAGGAGCTCTATCTGTTCTTAGTTCTGAATTTTTTGAATGGGGCATGCTTATTTAAGATGGAGAGGAAATAACTTTTAAAGAATAACCAGGCATCCTCTACTGACGGAATGAGGTCAATATCCATCCAGGATATCCGGTCCAGGTCAATTAGAAAGGCCTGCTCGCTAAAGTGTTTTAGGGAGCATTTGACAGGGATGAGGGGTGGTCGTTTGACCGCGGACCCATTACGGACGCAGGCAATGAGGCAGTGATCGCTGAGATCCTGCTTGAAGAAAGCGGAGGTGTATTTAGAGGGTAAATTAGTCAGGATGATATCTATGAGGGTGTCCTTTACTGTGCCCTATAAATTATTTACTGTACCCTATAAAGGGTTTACTGTACCCTATAAATCATTTACTGTACCCTATAAAGGATTTACTGTACCGTACAAATGTGAATTATGAACAGTAACATTTGGCACAAAATAAACAAAGCAATACTCATGATATAGAAAATTACATTCTTGAATTCAAAGTATTCGTCTAAATGTTCACCCCATAACATGTTTTTAGACATAGGCACAATGTTCACTTCTAATGAATTACTGTAAATCATAACACATTACAGAAGATGAGTGAATGCGCTCTCTCTCTCTCTCTCTCTCTCTCTCTCTCTCTCTCTCTCTCTCTCTCTCTCTCTCTCTCTCTCTCTCTCTCTCTCTCTCTCTCTCTCTCTCTCTCTCTCTCTCTCTCTCTCTCTCTCTCTCTCTCTCTCTCTCTCTCTCTCTCTCTCTCTCTCTCTCTCTCTCTCTCTCTCTCTCTCTCTCTCTCTCTCTCTCTCTCTCTCATATCTCTCAGCTCTACTCCTGAGTGGCGCAGTGGTCTAAGGCACTGCATCGCAGTGCTAACTGTGCCACTAGAGATCCTGGTTTGAATCCAGGCTCTGTCGCAGCCGGCCGCGACCGGGAGACTCATGGGCGGCGCACAATTGGCCCAGCGTCGTCCAGGGTAGGGGAGGGAATGGCAGGCAGAGATGTAGCTCAGTTGATAGAGCATGGCGTTTGCAACGCCAGGGTTGTGGGTTTGATTCCCACGGGGGCCAGTATAAAAAAATATATATGTATTCACTAACTGTAAGTCGCTCTGGATAAGAGCGTCTGCTAAATGATGTAAATGTACTCCCTGATCTCTGTCTACCATCTACTAGAGCCAGTGGGCCTCTGGGTCACACACTTGAAATGGTCCTGGTTGATGCTGCTGATGCTGCTACCTGTCTGCCAGTGAGGGAGCTGTGAGGTGAGATGGTGAGGGATCCAGGGAAGCAGCTTTGACTGGCTTCTAATGGGAGTCTATTCCCTATTTATTGCACTACTTTTACCAGAGCCCTATGGACACTGGTAAAAACATACCACACTAAATATGGTATAGGGTTCCAATTGGGACACATCCTTTGACTGCCTTCTAATGTGAGCCTCTGGAAGGGAAACGTCCCTAGCTGACCAGCTCTGAGGAACGAGCAACTTCCCCATCTTAAGTCCAGTGCCGGAGCACTCATTTTCCCAAGCATCATTAATCTACCTTCCCCCTCTCTTGTCCTCCTTCCCTCCTTCTCCCAGGTGGTCTCCCTCGGATTGCCTCTCCTCCTCCTCCTCCTCTGCAGAGGAAAGAAGTGGGCGGCAGGGGGGAGATCTCCTTATCTGCAGCTTCCTGACTCAGCAGCACAGAGACTCTCCATAGGGCCAGGAGAGAGAGAGAGAGAGAGAGAGGAGAGAGAGGGAGAGAGAGAGGAGAGAGAGAGAGAGAGAGAGAGAGAGAGAGAGAGAGAGAGAGAGAGAGAGAGAGAGAGAGAGAGAGAGAGAGAGAGAGAGAGAGAGAGAGAGAGAGAGAGAGAGAGAGAGGTGTTTGTGAGTGTGTATGTGTGTGTGATATGTGTGGTGTGTGCAGAAGAAAAGTCAGGACACAAGAGAGGGGAAGAGGGCCGGCTTAGAATAGCCTACCACTTCGCAGCTGAGCCGTTGTTGCTCCTAGACGTTTCCACTTCACAATAACAGCACTTACAGTTGCCTGGGGCAGCTCTACCAGGAATTTCACAAGCTGACTTGTTGGATAGGTGGCATCCTATGACGGTGCTCTTCAGTAAGGCCAGTCTACTTGTTTGTGCATGTACCATGAGTCAATACTTTGTAGATACACCTTTGGCAGTGATTACAGCTGTGAGTCTTTCTGGGTAAGTCTCTAAGAGCATTCCATACCTGGATTGTGCGTTTGTCCATTATTCTTTAATTAGATTTAATTCAAAACTGTAACTCGGCCACTCAGGAATATTCACTGTCTTCTTGGTAAGCAACTCCAGTGTAGATTTGCCCTTGTGTTTTATGTCATTGTCCTGCTGAACGGTGATCTCCCAGTTTCTGGTTGAAAGTCATCTGAACCAGGTTTCCCTCCAGGTTTTGTGCCTGTGCTTAGCTCCATTCTGTTTCTTTTTTTTATTATGAAAAACTCCCCCGTCCTTAACGATTACAACTATACCCAAAATATAATGCCAAATTTTTTTGCAGTATTAATTTAGTGCCTTGTTGCAAACAGGATTCATGTTTTAGAATATTTTTTATTCTGTTGAAGCTTCCTTCCTTTCACTCTGTCAGTTATGATAGTATTGTGGACTAACTACAATGTTGTTGATCCATCCTGTGTTCTACTATCACAGCCATTAAACTCTGTAGCTGTTTTTAAATCACCATTGGCCGCATCAAATCAAATCAAATCAAATTTTATTGGTCACATTCACATATTTAGATGTCATTGCGGGTGTAGTGAAATGCTTGTGTTGCTAGCTCCAACAGTGCAGTAGTATCTAACAATTCACAATAATAAACTAATCTAAAAGTAAAAGAATGGAATTAAGAAATATATAAATATTAGGATAAGCAATGTCGGAGTGGCATTGACTAAAATACAGTAGAATAGAATACAATATATCCATATGAGATGAGTAAAGCAGTATGTAAACATTATTAAAGTGACTACTGTTCCATTATTAAAGTGGCCAGTGATTCCATGTCTATGTATATAGGGCAGCAGCCTCTAAGGTGCAGGGTTGAATAGGTGGGTGGTAGCCGGCTAGTGATGGCTATTTAACAGTCTGATGGCCTTGAGATAGAAGCTGTTTTTCATTCTCTCTGTCCCAGCTTTGATGCACCTATACCGACCTCGCCTTCTGGATGATAGCGGGGTGAACAGGCCGTGGCTCGGGTGGTTAATGTCCTTGATTATCTTTTTGGCCTTCCTGTGACATCGGGTGCTGTAGGTGTTAAGAAGGATGCCTGTATGACTGTGTGTATTGATACACCTTCCAAAGTGTAATTAATAAATTAATCATGCTCAAAGGGATATTCAATGACTGCTTTTTTAAATATTTTGACCCATCTACCAATAGGTGTCGTTCTTTGCGAGGCATTGGAAAACCTTCCTGGCCTTTGTGGTTGAATCTGTATTTGAAATTCACTGCTAGACTGAAGGACCTTACATATAATTGTATGTGTGGGGTAGAGAGATGAGGTAGTCATTCAAAAATCATGTTAAACACTATTATTGCACACTGAGTGAGTCCATGCAACTTATGATGTGACTTGTTAAGCACATTTTTACTCCTGAACTTATTTAGGCTTGCCATAACAAAAGGGTTGAGTACTTATTGACTCAGGACATTTCAGCGTTGCATTTTTAATTGATTTGTAGAAATGATGAAAAACATAACTCTACCTTGACATTATGGGGTATTGTGTGTAGGCCAGTGACAAAATATCTCAATTTAATCAAGTTTTAACACAGGCTGTGACACAACAAAATGTGGAAAAAGTCAAAGGGTGTGAAGACTTTCTGATGGCACTGTAAATAGCTTTAAGGCTTTTTCTGTCCGATCTTTGTCTAATACACATGTAGGATCTTAATTTGAGCCAGTTTGCTACAGTAGGAAAATAATCCTGCAGCAACAAGTAATTTGAGTTATTATGTGATTATAATTAATGGACATTTTAGTAGGGGTTGATACATTTTTTGTAAGGGAAAATCCCATCTGAAATTACAAAGTGAACAAAACACAGATTTCAGAAGCCTTTTTAAACCTCAAATAAATACAATACAAGTTTTACATTTCCTGATTAAGATCCTACATATGGTGGATTTACGACTACCTTAGGTCAATGCCAATGTTTTGAAGAGAGAGTGCTGTTTAGCATTTATTGCAGGAAGGAGAGAGGAGAGAGAGCGGCCTGTTTATCCTGGTGTTGGGGAGAGGTGGGTGAGAGGGAGGGCTCTTGGTCAGAAGAGGAAAGGGACCGGATGCAGGCCTGATGAAAGGTTATGCTAGATGTAAGCAACAGAATATTTGTAAGGGGCCTGCCTGCCTGCCTGCCTGCCACTCAAATGCACTTTATTATACAAGACGACAAAATGGTGAGAGGAGAGGGACCAGATACAGTGGTCCTCTGTAGCTCAGCTGGTAGAGCACGGCGCTTGTAACGCCAAGGTAGTGGGTTTGATCCCCGGGACCACCCATACACAAAAATGTATGCACGCATGACTGTAAGTCGCTTTGGATAAAAGCGTCTGCTAAATGGCATATTATTATTATTATTATATTATACAGGGGTCATGCAGGCCTGATGAAAGGTTATGGTAGATGTAAGCAACAGCAGCATCATAAGGGGCCTGCCTAGCGGCCGGCCTGCCTCTCAAATTCACTTTTTTATACAAGACAACTAAATGTTAAGGGATGAGGACCGGAGACCGGGGCTTTTAGGTTCTAGTGGAAACTTCAAAGTGAATCAAGTCACAATTTATTTCAAGTGGATTGAGCAAAAACTTCAATACACATTACAAAAAGGATGGTAGTCAAAAGAAACAGACAATACACTGGTCTTTGATGTTCTATAAAGGAAGCCTCATGCCCACTCAACGCAGACGAGATGGAGAGAGAAGATGGAGAGGAGAGGATGAGAGGATGAGATGATGAGAGGATGAGAGGAGAGGTACTTCGTATTAGTGTTGTCGCGATACTACGATGCCAGACTTTCCTTGGCAAAAAAAGAAAAGACAAAACAGATTAAACTCTATGGTCCCCACTTTTGTAAAATATTATGTGCTATAGAAAAATAAACATGTGACTCTGGGTGACAACATGAGGCTGGTTTCTCCAGTGGTGGAACAAAAATGTAAATGCAACATGTAAAGTGTCGGTCCCATGTTTCATGAGTTGAAATAAAATATTCCAGAAATGTTCCATACGCACAGAAAACCTATTTCTCTAAAATGTTGTGCACACACTTGTTTACATCCTTGTTTGTGAGCATTTCTCCTTTGCCAAGATAATCCATCCACCTGACAGGTGTGGCATATCAAGAAGCTGATTAAACAGCATGATCATTACACAGGTGCACATTGTGCTGGGGACAATAAAAGGCCACTCTAAAATGTCCAGTTTTGTCACACAACACAATTGTCATGCTGACTGCAGGAATGTCCACCAGAGCTGTTGCCAGGGAAATGAATGTTAATTTCTCTACCATAAGCTGCCTCCAACGTCGTTTTAGAGAATTTGGCAGTATGTCCAACCGGCCTCACAACCGCAGACCACGTGTAACCACGTCAGTCCAGGACCTCCACATCCGGCTTCTTCACCTGCGGGATCGTCTGAGACCAGCCGCCCGGACAGCTGATGAAACTCTGGGGTTACACAACTGAATAATTTCTGCACAAACTGTCAGAAACCGTCTCAGGGAAGCTCATCTGCGTGCTCATCGTCCTCACCAGGGTCTTGACCTGACTGCTGTTTGGCATCGTAACCGACTTCAGTGGTCAAATGCTCACCTTCGATTACCACTGGCACCCTGGAGAAGTGTGCTCTTCACGGATTAATCCCGGTTTCAACTGTCCTGGGCAGATGGCAGACGGCGTGTATGGCGTTGTGTGGGCGAGAGGTTTGCTGATGATGTTAATGTTGTGAGCAGAGTGCCCCATGGTGGTGGTGGGGTTACGGTATGGGCAGGCATAAGCTACGGACAATGAACATAATTGCATTTTATCAATGGCAATTTGAAGCATAGAGAAACGGTGACGAGATCCTTAGGCCCATTGTCGTACCATTCATCCGCCGCCATCACCGGCTCTGACGCTCGTCGGATGTGGCAGGGATTGAACACTATTACAGACTACAAAGGCCGCAAGCTGCCCAGTGACACAAGCCTACCAGACGAGCTAAATCACTTCTATGCTCGCTTCGATGCAAGCAACACTGAAGCATGCATGAGAGCATCAGCTGTTCCGGATATCTATGTGATCACGCTCTCCGTAGCCGATGTAAGTAAGACTTTTAAGCAGGTCAACATTCACAAGGCCACAGGGCCAGACGGATTACCAGGACGTGTACTCCATTCATGCGCTGACCAACTGGCAAGTGTCTTCACTGACATTTTCAACATGTCTAACTAACATAACCTGCCTAAATGACTACCGACCCGTAGCACTCACGTCTGTAGCCATGAAGTGCTTTGAAAGGCTGGTCATGGCTCAAATCAACACCATTATCCCAGAAACCCTAGACCCACTCCAATTTGCATACCGCCCAAACAGATCCACAGATGATGCAATCTCTATTGCACTCCACAATGCCCTTTCCCACCTGGACAAGAGGAACACCTACGTGAGAATGCTATTCATTGACTACATCTCAGCATTCAACACTATAGTGCCCTCAAAGCTCATCACTAAGCTAAGGACCCTGGGACTAAACACCTCCCTCTGCAACTGGATCCTGGACTTCCTGTCGGGCCGCTCCCAGGTGGTAAGGGTAGGTAACAACAGATCTGCCACGCTGATCCTCAACACTGGGGCCCCTCAGGGGTGCATGCTCAGTCCCTTCCTATACTCCCTGTTCACCCATGACTGCATGGCCAGGCACGACTCCAACACCATCATTAAGTTTGCTGACGACACAACAGTGGTAGGCCTGATCACCGACCATGATGAGAAAGCCTATAGGGAGGAAATCAGAGACCTGGCCGTGTGGTGCCAGGATAACAACCTCTCCCTCAACGTGACCAAGACAAAGGCGATGATTGTGAACTACAGGGAAAAAAAGAGGATTAAGCACGTGCCCATTCTCATCGACGGGGCTGTAGGGGAACAGGTTGAGAGCTTCAAGTTCCTTGGTGTCCACATCACCAATAAACTATCATGGTCCAAAGACACCAAGACAGTTGTGAAGAGGGCACGACAAAGCCTATTCCCCCTCAGGAGACTGAAAAGATTTGGCATGGTCCTCAGATCCTCAAACATTTCTACAGCTGCACCATCGAGAGCATCCTGACTGGTTGCATCACCAACTGGTATGGCAACTGCTCGGCCTCCGACAGCAAGTCACTACAAAGGGTAGTGCGTACGGCCCAGTACATCACTGGGGTCAAGCTTCCTGCCATCCAGTACCTCTATACCAGGCGGTGTCAGAGGATGGCCCTAAATATTGTCAAAGACTCCAGCCACCCTAGTCATAGACTGTTCTCTCTGCTACCGCACTCTCTGCTACCGCACCCAAATCTTTTTAGTCTCCTGAGGGGGAATAGGCTTTGTCGTGCCCTCTTCACGACTGTCTTGGTGTGTTTGGACCATGATAGTTCGTTGGTGATGTGGACACCAAGGAACTTGAAGCTCTCAACCTGTTCCACTACAGCCCCGTCGATGAGAATGGGGGCCATGTAAATCGCTCTCGGACAAGGTGACTTTTATCAAAATATTTGGATTTACGGGTATTATGACACCTCCACTGTGGGGCTCTATAGGTTCTAATTTTTAAACAATGGGGAGATCTCAATACCCTAATCCTCACGTCCTCACTCCTCTTCTCCTTCTCAAAACCCATTGGAAGAGAAGGTCAGAGGGGAGAGATCTTCCCAAGCTCTAGCATACCTACAACCCAGTGACGTAGCAGGAAATTCAGGTCACTGGCAACAGGGTGGTTGACTCCCAAGTTATCAGAATACAGCAAAATGATGTCCCTTACAGGAATCAAACCCACTGCCCTGGCATTACAAGCGCCATGCTCTACCAACTTGTTTCCTGCATGTTTTCGATGTGTATTGTGTTTGCAATGTGTGAGCTGGGCCAAGATTTTCCTCTTGTAGTAAAATAAAAGTGATTCTGATTCTGGTTAATGGTATAGTATCTGAATAGTAAATGGAGTGAATGGTACTGATGAAATGAATGGTAACGATAATGGCCATGAGTACGCTTGAAGATGAAGTGTATTATTCCGTGCTCAGAGAATCTAATTGAAGGGTGGACGTGGGGGGTTGAAGGACCTACGCCCCCCCAAAATCTGCCCTTGTTTTCCGAAAGCTGGTTACCTGTCCAGAGGGGTCGTTGAGATGGACACTAACATCCCATATTAGGCTTATAGTAATCAGTCTTTGGTCTCTGGAACAAGGCATGGCTGACTGGTTGTCTGGCTGGCTGGCTGGTTGGCTGGCTGACTGGTTGTCTGGCTGGCTGGCTGACTGACTGACTGACTGGCTGGCTGATTGATTGGCTGGTTGACTGGTTGGCTGACTGGTTGTCTGACTGGCTCACTAGTTGGCTGGCTGGTTGGCTGACTGGCTGGCTGAATGGTTGTCTGGCTGGCTGACTGACTGACTGGCTGGCTGATTGACTGGCTGGTTGACTGGTTGGCTGTCTGTTTGCCTGGCTGGCTGAATGACTGACTGGCTGGCTGATTGACTGGCTGGTTGACTGGTTGGCTGACTGGTTGTCTGACTGGCTCACTGGTTGGCTGGCTGGTTGGCTGACTGGCTGGATGAATGGTTGTCTGGCTGGCTGACTGACTGACTGACTGGCTGGCTGACTGATTGGCTGTCTGACTGACTGGCTGTTTGATTGGCTGGCAGACTGGTTAGTTGACTGGCTGGCTGGCTAGTGAATTGGCTGACTGACTGGCTGGCTAATTAGCTGACTGACTGGATGACTGGCTCGCACTGCCAGAAACAACAGAAGCCGCCTTTCCACCACCACCATCATAAATTGTTAGGATTGTTTTATGCTTTTAAAGCGATTTGTTAGGCTAATTCATGCATGCATCTGTGCGCACTGTGTTTGGTCTGTGGATCTCTGTGAGAGAGAGAGATGAAAACAAAACCATGTTTTAATGGTCTCCCCTGGGGCCAGGCTATACCTGCTAACAACGCTGTAGTTACTGTGTTGTAATGGTCTCCCCTGGGGCCAGGCTATAGCTGCTAACAACGCTGTAGTTACTATGTTTTAATGGTCTCTCCTGGGGCCAGGCTATAGCTGCTAACAACGCTGTAGTTACTATGTTTTAATGGTCTCTCCTGGGGCCAGGCAATAGCTGCTAACAACGCTATAGTTACTGTGTTTTAATGGTCTCCCCTGGGGCCAGGCTATAGCCAAATCAACCTAGCCTTATATATGAAGCGATATGCACACCTGATCCGCCCAAGGAGTCTTTCTAATAGAAAATTCCACGAAGCCCATAAATAAAATCACCGTAAAATTTAAATTAATCTAATGAAAGAACGTTTATCAATGAGCATCTACATTGAGACAATTTTCATGGCCTAAACATAGAGAACATTTGATTTATTATGGGTCTGAATAAATTACATGCGTACCTTCAATTATGTATTTATAACTATAGGAGTTGGTTTGGCCACCCCTCCAGTCATCAAGTCCAGACCAGTATATTTGCTGCCTAGCAACCTCTGACTTATTGGCAGAGAAGAGTGAGGAGAGAAGGAGGTCTACAGAGAGACCAGCCAAAACAACAGTAAGTGTTGTCGCTCTAAATACAAGATGGGAAAATATGTTTTTAAGTGAATATTTGGCCCCATGGGCCATGGTCTTGTCGAATACAGCAGCAAGGAATTAATGTAGAGCCAATTACTTCAAATAGAGCTGTACATTTCTCTCTGAATACCTACGGTAGTGGGTTTTAACCGATTTCTTTTCAACTCCAATAGAACATAGCATCTTGCAGAACCTTCTGTGAGTCATTCTATTGATGTGTACATGTCTTTTAACAGTAATTTATATACAGTATCTTTCTCCCTCGCTGGAGATCACAGAGAATCCCTATTGGCTTCTGATGGCTCTCTCTTTAAGAGGGAGAGTAGCACCGGAGCGGGAGTAGTGACATATTTCAG
>NW_028161618.1:0-3000 GCF_964263955.1 Coregonus lavaretus | reverse complement strand
GAACACTAAATGGAAACAGGTGTACAAGGAAGACAAAACCAAACAAACATCGATAACATTCAACGGTGGCAGCTAGTACTCCGGGGACGACGAACGCCGAAGCCTGCCAGAGCAAGGAGGAGGAGCAGCCTCGGCCGAATCCGTGACAGTGGTAAATTCAATTGATTGGACATGATTTGGAAAGGCAAACACCTGTCTATATAAGGTCCCACAGTTGACAGTGCATGTCAGAGCAAAAACCATGCCATGAGCTCCGAGACAGGATTGTGTCGAGGCACAGATCTGGGGAAGGGTACCAAAACATTTCTGCAGCATTGAAGGTCCCCAAGAACACAGTGGCCTCCATCATTCTTAAATGGAAGAAGTTTGGAACCACCAAGACTCTTCCTAGAGCTGGCCGCCCGGCCAAACTGAGCAATCGGGGGAGAAGGGCCTCGGTCAAGGAGGTGACCAAGAACCTGATGGTCACTCTGACAGAGCTCCAGACTTCCTCTGTGGAGATGGGAGAACCTTTCAGAAGGACAACCATCTTTTCAGCACTCCACCAATCAGGCCTTTATGGTAGAGTGGCCAGACGGAAGCCACTTCTCAGTAAAAGGCACATGACATCCCGCTTGGAGTTTGCCAAAAGGCACCTAAAGGACTCTGACCATGAGAAACAAGATTCTCTGGTCTGATGAAACCAAGATTAAACTGTTTGGCCTGAATGCCAAGCGTCACGTCTGGAGGAAACCTGGCAGCATCCCTACGGTGAAGCATGGTGGTGGCAGCATCATGCTGTGGGGATGTTTTTCAGCGGCAGGGACTGGAAGACTAGTCAGGATCGAGGGAAAGATAAACGGAGCAAAGTACAGAGAGATCCTTGATGAAAACCTGCTCCAGAGCGCTCAGGACCTCAGACTGGGGTGAAGGTCAGAGATGGAAACTCGAGTCTGAGACTCGGACTCGAGTCGCACTTAAGTCGCAAAGAAAATGACTTGCAACTTGACTTAGACTTGTGGTCAATTGACTTGAGACTTGACTTGGACTCTAGATGAGAGACTCGTGAACAATGCAATTCAGTACTTGGATACGTTTTTGTTGTGCATTCTGTCAGATAACATGGAATAGGC
The DNA here is from genome assembly GCF_964263955.1 of Coregonus lavaretus. NCBI lineage: Eukaryota > Metazoa > Chordata > Actinopteri > Salmoniformes > Salmonidae > Coregonus > Coregonus lavaretus. Next base: position 1,888 of record NW_028161618.1, on the reverse strand, counting down.
AGCATTGTAACACAGAGAAATTATTTTAATACAGAGGGTTGAAAAGCGTTCTAGAACGTCTGCGTCATTTGTACGTCACTGTAGTATTACAGCTAAACAATCGTAATCAGCAACAATGTCATCAGGTGGTGAAGCTTTCTGTAAGGGTTGGGGTGAGGTGTGACCCAGGTGCAGTGCAGGATATACAGTAGGCAGTAGGCAGAGATGGTGAAACAAGGATCTTTACTGGTCTTCCCAAAGCCAGAACACAAAATAACGGACTTATCACAATAAAAGAAAGGCGGAGCAAATAAGTCTCCAAAAACCGGCCGACAGCCAACATACGAAATACTACCTATGACTGAAACAAATAACGAAACAGAGAGAACACTTCTCAGGTACCTGTACATAGGTCTCCGATCAGACACTGAGTAGTAATGCTGGAGATAGAGAAACTAACAGAGAAAACTGAGCAAGGGAACACAGGGAAGTGAGGGCATAAATACACAGGTGAACAGGTAGACACAGGTGACACCAATATTATACTGATTAGTCCAGACTGTGAGTGAGGAGGTGCCTAAGATTGTCGGAGGAAGACACCTAGTGGGTCGCTCCGGAACTGCGACCCCCTCCTGTAACAGCATTCATTATTACATTTAGTTACAAGAACCTGCAGTATAATGCCAGTGGCAAAAAAACGAAATGCTGTTTGAAAACTTGTGGAATTCACATTAAAGATGCTGGTGCAACTACATCTAACTTCATCCGACATTTGAAAACTCACTGCGAAAGGTCAGTTAGGCTAGCTAGCTAACAACGTTACAATGTGTTTAGACTAATAATAGCCTGTTTAGCAGATGCAACCTTGATATAGCTAGCCTTCTTGTGTGTCATCTTTTAGCTAACTGGAAATGTATTACTGTCGAATATTTCTTGAAAGGTTAAGAGGTGGGTTGTCAGATAGCTAGGCCTACTTGTTAGCAGAGATTATTAAGTTACATCTCAGCGATATGCATATCACTCTGAGATGTAATATACTTTATGTTGTATCCTGGTCCTAGGAAGTAACTTAGTATAAAACGAGAGTTGAAAGCATGCAACTTCTTGGACATTTCTGCTGAAAAATCCCATAGACCATATATATAAAATCCCATAGACCATATATATTTGTTTGTGTCCTTCCATCTCAAGTCAGCAACAACTATCCATCATGTTGTTCATCTGCAGGTTCACTGAATTCTGCAAAGCAAAGGTGGCCAGCGCAGGGACAGAATGACAGAGCAGCATTGACTCATTCTTGACCACCATAGGTGTCCATGTGTACAGCCAGGGCCACCCCAGGCAGAAGGCCATAACAGAGGCTATACTGCAAGACCTGATCATTTCCTGCAAAATGCCTATGTCCTTAGTGGACAACCCTCACTTTAGGCATTTCATGTCAGTGGTAGATGACAAATATAGACCAGTAAGTAGGCCCACATTGACCAAGCGCCTGCATGACTTAACACTAAACAAAGACGCTACAATCAAAAGTGCCCTAGAGAAGACAGAATCAGTGTCTGTCACTGTAGATATATGGACTGACAGGACCATGAGGGGCTTCATGGGAGTAACGGCCCATTACATGGCCATGGAAGATAAATAACTCCCAGACTGAAGTCAGTTCTGTTGTGCTGTGGTAGATTCACAGGGTCACACACTGGGGAAAGAATCAGTGATACATTTGAAGTAATATATGATAGTTTTGGCATAAAACATCAATTAGATTATATCATATGTGATACGCTGCAAATATGAAAAAGGCCTTCACAGTATGTTTCCCCAAAGCAAGCAATGATCATGATGATGATGATGATGATGATGATGATGATGATGTGGATAACCCCAGCCTATGGGAAGAATTTGGTAA
>NW_028161619.1:12500-59951 GCF_964263955.1 Coregonus lavaretus | reverse complement strand
CTAGCAGCTCAACTAGATATTTCCCTCCCATAGACACATGCACCAACAGAAACAACACTTTCCCTCTTGCCTTTCTGTTTAGAGCTTTTATTTGAAGTACTCGCATACTTCAGATTTTTGCTGATGAAAATGAAGGTGCATGAATCAAAGAATGAAGACATAAGCAACATCCGAATAATGGCAATAATATACAACATGTAGATATACTACCACTATATACTGTATGATTTTGATGTGGGATTGATCATCCTCCGTTGATGTACTGCATGGTCCCATACAGGTCTCTATTTGTTTGTGTATGTCCTACACCTCTGACAGGAGACTGAAGGGGGACAAGGGAGGGGGCACTCAGACAGGATGAACCCCACGAATGTTAACACCCCTCCTTTTGACCCCTGCCTGCCCCCCTTCCCTCTGAGTGCACTGTCAGGTGGATCTGTGTCAACAAGGTAATAGTATCAAATTGGGTGGAGGGTCAGGGGGAAAAGGGGGGCCCCATTTGTGAAGGGATAGTGGAAGGGCTGGGGGTAGTGGTGAGGGGTGGTGGTGGGGTGGGGGTGCTACCTACCAAGCTGAAGGGTTGTGGTGGTGGGGTGGGGGGGGTCAGGGATATTGGGGAGGGTTAACTCGTAGTGGGCGGTGGGGTTGTAGCACAGGCGATCTGGAAGTGTAACTCCATATCTTAATGAGTCTGCCCTGAGGGCTCATGCAGTGACAGAGGAGAAAGAGGAGGGAGGAGGGCAGCGAGTGAGTGACAGCCTCTCTCCTCGGCTATGGGCTGCTGGGCAAATTTGAGTTTTTCTTATTTCCTCTTGTTCTAAGGGTAGCTCTGCATCAAGGGCCAGCCCGAGGGCTGAAACTAACGTGATTGGTTAAGTATCGGCAAGAAATGTGATTGGTTAAGTTTAGCGTTAGGAGTTTGTGTAAGGCTGGGGCTGGAGGCTGGAGCTGAGAATTGGGGCATGGGTTATTTCTGGGGCTGGAGGCTGGAGCTGAGACTTGGGGAATGGGTTATTTCTGGGGCTGGAGACGAGCTGAGACTTGGGAATGGGTTATTTCTGGGGCTGGAGGCTGGAGCTGAGACTTGGGGAATGGGTTATTTCTGGGGCTGGGATGCTTGGGCTAGGCAGGGCTAGGCCGCTAAATCAAGCCAGCCAGACAATGAAAAGCTTCCCTATTGTTGTCAGCCTGCTGGCCTCCTCTCAGGGCCCTCCTGATTGATGGGTTTCTCCGCTGGCCAAACTCCTGGAGTGGAGAGAAGAGGGGAGGGGAAGAGAGAGAGAGAGAGAGTGTGAGAGAGTGTGAGAGAGTGTGAGAGAGAGAGAGAGAGAGAGAGAGAGAGAGAGAGAGAGAGAGAGAGAGAGAGAGAGAGAGAGAGAGAGAGAGAGAGAGAGAGAGAGAGAGAGAGAGAGAGAGAGAGAGAATCGTTTTTGGTATGAGAAGTAGGGGAGGGAAGGGATGAGAGAGAGTAAAGAGCTCTCTCTGTTTCTCCACAAACTAAGTTTAATGTTCAATGTGACATCTTAAAAAGTTAATTCAAAAGATTGCCAGTGTACCTTAGCGATGTGTTTAAGGGCTGAAGTAAGGACTTTATTCATTCTGTGACCTTTTCCCCTCCCTCTCTCTGCCTCCGACTGTCATTCTCTCCCTCCCTCCTTTCCTCTCTCCCTCCCTTCTGTCGTTAATATTAGAACTGAAAACAACTCCAAAATAATTTATAAAAGCAAAACATAATAAAGTCAGGGCTTATGGAACTTACTGTTCAACATCATCACACAACAGACAAAGAGTTGGCTCAGTGGAAGCCTGCCTTCACCCCCAGTCTAAAAACAAAATCCTATTTTCATTCATTTGGGCTTTTTAAAACTTTCCAATCTGTAGTGGAGTGTGTTTTAGGAAAAATTTAACACGGTGCTGTGAGGCTGTTAACAATGGAGGGAGTGTCGCGGAGGGAGACCCAACACCCCCCTACAAACACACATGCAGTCTCGCACACACACATAAACCCACGTTAATGAGAACCCAGGGGATCCTCTTTGTGCCCTGTCCTCTCCAGCTGGACACACCTCTCTCTCCTCTCTCACCCTGGCACCAATGGACTGCAGGAACCACTGGTCAAAGTCTGGTGCCAGTGTGTACCAGGGTGTGTGTGTGGGGTGTGTTTGCTCACTCTGTCTTTATGTAGGTGTGTCAATGTGCAGCAGACAGTGAACTATGTGTCTTCGTGGGAGTGTGTCTGTATCTAATTGCATTCGTTCCAGTCCACAAATCATGAGTCTGAACTTAGTCAGATATATCAACCCTGCTTCACACACTGTAATTACTTTACTGTACAAAGTCCACTATCACTGTTGGTGAGAGATACCAAGGACCTGAACCTTACGTTGGGTTTTCTGGGGATAAACATGAAGTAATTATGACATGAACTAAGTGGTATTTAGGGAAGTAACATTTGTGTCCTACAGGTGGCGGAAGACAACCACGTCTGAAGTCATCTCAGCATAAAGCAGGGCCTAGTAGAGTGAAGTGTCCCTGAGACCCAGAATGACACAGTCGTCATGGGGTACTACCTAGGTGTGTGTGTGTGTGTGTGTGTGTGTGTGTGTGTGTGGTGTGTGCACGTATGTGGTGTGTGCGCGTGCTGGCATAGGAAGTGTGTCACCCTGGCTGCTATGTATCTCCCATTACAGTGTCTGAGGGGGAAGCTGACTCACACAGAGAATAACACTGTCCTTATTCCTGTCCTGTGTCGCCATTCACACACACACACACACACACGCACAAACGCGCACACACACACAGACATACATAAACACCAACACACTTGACCTGACTCACACCTCTATGGAACGAAGGGAGGGCCTGGTCTGAAATAGTGTCACAATAGAAAGGCGGTGGAAATAGTATGACCAGTTGGGTCAATGGGAAGACTGTAAGAAGGCCCCTTCAGTAACAGATGACTGAATGTATTTGAATAGCAGTTCACTTTTTTAGACTTTGTCTCTTCCTCCTCCATAGGAGCAGTGTAAGTGGAGCTGTGGCTCTTGGCCTGGACTCATAAAGAGTCTCAGAACAGGAGTGTTGATCTAGGATCAGTTCTCTCCTGTCCAGATCATATTCAATATTTTCTAAAAGGTCAAACTGACCTGCTCTGAGATCAGCACTCCTGTTCTGAGAGCCTTGAGTATGAATATTTCGTATTTTATTAGGATCCCCATTAGCTACAGCTGAAACAGAAAACATGACATAATACATAACATTAATAGGCAAGTACATCACAAGGACAGAACTACATACATTTAAAGGTCGACTTTGGGCATGAAAAATTGTGAAACTCTTTCTCAATTTTAAAACAGAAATGGGGTGTGCCTTTGGTGGTTCATTGATGACGACGATAAGTTACTCTCACTCACCAGAAAAAGTAACTGTATTAGTTGACACCATTGGTTTTCTATTGTAGCTAGTTTGTTAGCTAAGCTAGCCACTGTAGCTGGCCAGTTAACGTAAGCTAGCCTAACGTTAGTAACTAGTACTATGAAGATAAGCTTACCTTAGCTGATTCCACTGCTCTAGTATCTGGGCGGAGAGCGAGAAGTGAAAGTCAGATTCATGTCTTGTAAGTCGCTCTGGATAAAAATGTAAATGTCTCCCCCTTTTCAGGGTCTGCTGTGCTCACTCCTCCACTATTTGTTGACGTCATTTCAGAGGATTTGTTTTGGGACGGAAGCTGTCGAGATCAGTAAGAAAGGGCACTTCTTATTCATCAATAAAAATAAAAAGCATTAAATGATGTGGTATGATGGTGCATTGGTCAGTTATATAGTTTAAAGCCATTATTTTAGCGTTTTTGCCCAAAGTCGACTTTTAAAATAAGAATACACGCTTTCATACATTTATGCCTTCATAATCATGTGATTCATAGACGCAACTGTCACGATCGTCGTAGGGAACAGACCAAGGCGCAGCGTGATGAACGAACATACTTTAATTAGTTAAAGTGTAAACACAATACAAAACAAGAAACGACTCGTGAAGTCCACGGTATCAATGACCGAACACGGAACAAGAACCCACAAACACAAAGGGAAAATAGACAGTATAAATATGGCTCCCAATCAGAGACAACCAACGACAGCTGACACTCGTTGCCTCTGATTGGGAGTCACTCTAGCCAACATAGAAATAAACACACCAGAATACCAACATAGAAATAAACACAAAGAATGAACACACCCTGGCTCAACATATAGAGTCCCAGAGCCAGGGTGTGACAGCAACTGAATGAAAGTGCAACAAACAAAAACGAAAATGGAGATGCAATAACAAAGAGGTGCGTTGCAAATAGGTTGACACGTTTCGCAAAATTTCCCTGACGTGAATAAAGCTACATTGTTTCTACTAATTTTAAGCATCAGTTGTCAGAGCAGCTTACCGATCACTGCACCTGTACACAGCCCATCTGAAATTAGCCCGCCCAACTACCTCATCCCTATATTGTTATTTATTTTGCTCATTTGCACCCCAGTATCTCTATTTGCACATAATCTCTTGCACATCTATAATTCCAGTGTTAATACTAATTGTAATTATTTTGCACTATAGCCTATTTATTGCCTTACCTCCACAACTTGCTACATTTGCACACACTGTATATATATTTTCTGTTGTATTTTTTTGACTTTGTTTTTTTTTACCCCATATCTCTGTGTTGTTGTTTTTATCGCACTGCTTTGCTTTATCTTGGCCAGGTCGCAGTTGTAAATGAGAACTTGTTCTCAACTGGCTTACCTGGTTAAATAAAGTTGAAATAAAATACAATAAAATAAATAATAGGCTCTGGGGTCTCCCTCTGAGGCCTGCTGGGGACTGGGCCTGGCCTGGGCCTAACCTGGGCCATCTAAAAACAGAACAGGACCTCAGGAGGACCAGAGGAGCGAGCAGCTGATTGATACTGTTTACACTGTTCCTCTCTCTGCTGTGGGGGATTTGACTCTACGTGGAGAGCGAACTGGAAAGCTAAATATGTCAGCACCGGAGGGTAGGTAGGGAGGATGGGTGAGGAAGAGGAGGAGGAAAGAGGGAGGCAGGGGGACAACAAGATGATCCATCCCTAACCTCATCAACAGCTTTCTCCCTCCCTCGTCATGAACAAAGACGACTTTCATGCTATGGAGGTATCATCACCACCTCCCCCACCCTCCCTCCCCCAAAACACACCATCACGCCTGCAGCTCAATATCAATATTTGTTGTACCCATGCTGCCCTCCCTCCTTCCCTCTATCCATCCACCCCCCCATCCCTCCCTCCTAGTCTAGCCTGTTATTGTGAGGGAGAAGCTGACTACCTCAGGCCTGGCTATCTTTAATCCCAGAAATCAGGCTATTCTCTGTGAGGGAGACCTGGAACAGGCCACACAGGATCAGGGGCACTGACATGCACTGACTCAGCCTAGCTGGGAGTGAAAATGATGGATGGTTTCCTCTTCAGAACATCTCCAAGGCTTTCACAGACTTTTCCATAGACAGTTGATTTGAACTTCAAAGTAAAGTAACATGTCAGGAGAAAATGAGGTTTTCCCCTGGTGGAATTCCACAATGTGTTATGATTACGACAAAGACTGACGTAAAAACAATTATGTTTATCTGTTACACATCAACTCTACCCCTCCAGATCCCTGTCCCCAGCCCCAGCTTTCCTCTCCCTCTCTGGGGTTGGGCTGTAGGCAAGTTCCATGCTGCTGCTTTGGTATTTCAAACACTAGGCCTCATCATTAAGCCCTGGACAGACAGGTGTGTGTGTCTGTGTGGGATCCACCTTCAAACCTGATGGGCCATTAACCCTGCTGTGGCTCACCATCAATATAGCCTCTGGGGCAAGGGCCTGTAAATAACAGGGTCAGAGAACGAGGGAGGGAAGAAGAAAGAAAGAAAGAAAGAAAGAAAGAAAGAAAGAAAGAAAGAAAGAAAGAAAGAAAGAAAGAAAGAAAGAAAGAAAGAAAGAAAGAAAGAAAGAAAGAAAGGGGGGAGAGAGGGAGGGAGGAGGGTAGGGAGGCACAGCAGGACCAGGATCACAGAAATGCCTCCCAACCCCCCACACCTCTGGCCCCCAGGGGACAGGACGTCTGATACTTAATGAGAGGGGGGTTGCTGACTCCTGATTACCTAGTGTCGTTCCCAGCCGTGTGTCTTCACTTTTCACCACAACACAATAACCCTATAGGCCTGGCAAGAGAAGCTAATTCCTAACTCAGTTTGGGTTGACGACAACCACCCAAAAATGTCTGTGGCCCAATAAGAAGGTGGACAGGCACAATATTTTTTTTTTTTTTTTTTTTTTTTTTCACCTTTATTTAACCAGGTAAGCCAGTTGAGAACAAGTTCTCATTTACAACTGCGACCTGGCCAAGATAAAGCAAAGCAGTGCGATAAAAACAACAACACAGAGTTACATATGGGGTAAACAAAACATAAAGTCAAAAATACAACAGAAAATATATATACAGAGTGTGCGAATGTAGTAAGTTATGGAGGTAAGGCAATAAATAAGCCATAGTGCAAAATAGTTACAATTTCGTATTAACACTGGAATGATAGATGTGCAAAAGATGATGTACAAGTAGAGATACTGGGGTGCAAATTAGCAAAATAAATAACAAGATGGGGATGAGGTAGTTGAGTGGGCTAATTTCAGAATGGCTGTGTACAGGTGCAGTGATCGTTAAGCTGCTCTGACAACTGACGCTTAAAGTTAGTGAGGGAGATAAGAGTCTTTTTTTTTAGTGAGGGAGATAAGAGTCAGGGTGACACAAGAGAGATTTTTGCAGTTCGTTCCAGTCATTGGCAGCAGAGAACTGGAAGGAATGGCGGCCAAAGGAGATGTTGGCTTTGGGGTTGACCAGTGAGATATACCTGCTGGAGCGCAGACTACGGGTGGGTGTTGCTATGGTGACCAGTGAGCTAAGATAAGACAGGGATTTGCCTAGCAGTGATTTATAGATGACCTGGAGCCAGTGGGTTTGGTGACGAATATGTAGTGAGGGCCAGCCAACAAGAGCGTACAGGTCACAATGGTGGGTAGTATATGGGGCTTTGGTGACAAAACGGATGGCACTGTGATAGACTACATCCAATTTGCTGAGTAGAGTGTTGGAGGCTATTTTGTAAATGACATCGCTGAAGTCAAGGATCGGTAGGATAGTCAGTTTTACGAGGGCATGTTTGGCAGCATGAGTGAAGGAGGCTTTGTTGCGAAATAGGAAGCCGATTCTAGATTTAACTTTGGATTGGAGATTCTTAATGTGAGTCTGGAAGGAGAGTTTACAGTCTAACCAGACACCTAGGTATTTGTAGTTGTCCACATACTCTAGGTCAGACCCGTCGAGAGTGGTGATTCTAGTCGGGTGGGCGGGTGCCAGCAGCGTTCGATTGAAGAGCATGCATTTAGTTTTACTAGTGTTTCAGAGCAGTTGGAGGCTACTGAAGGAGTGTTGTATGGCATTGAAGCTCGTTTGGAGGTTTGTTAACACAGTGTCCAATGAAGGGCCAGATGTATACAAAATGGTGTCGTCTGCGTAGAGGTGGATCTGAGAGTCACCAGCAGCAAGAGCGACATCATTGATATACACGGAGAAAAGAGTCGGCCCAAGAATTGAACCCTGTGGCACCCCCATAGAGACTGCCATAGGTCCAGACAACAGGCCCTCCGATTTGACACATTGAACTCTATCTGAGAAGTAGTTGGTGAACCAGGCGAGGCAGTCATTTGAGAAACCAAGGCTATTTAGTCTGCCAATAAGAATGCGGTGGTTGACAGAGTCGAAAGCCTTGGCCAGGTCGATGAAGACGGCTGCACAGTACTGTCTATTATCGATCGCGGTTATAATATCGTTTAGGACCTTGAGCGTGGCTGAAGTGCACCCATGACCAGCTCGGAAACCGGATTGCATAGCGGAGAAGGTACGGTGGGATTCGAAATGGTCGGTGATCTGTTTGTTAACTTGGCTTTCAAATACTTTCGAAAGGCAGGGCAGGATGGATATAGGTCTGTAACAGTTTGGATCTAGAGTGTCACCCCCTTTGAAGAGGGGGATGACCGCAGCAGCTTTCCAATCTCTGGGGATCTCAGACGTTACGAAAGAGAGGTTGAACAGGCTAGTAATAGGGGTTGCGACAATTTCGGCGGCTAGTTTTAGAAAGAAAGGGTCCAGATTGTCTAGCCCAGCTGATTTGTAGGGGTCCAGCTTTTGCAGCTCTTTCAGAACATCAGCTGTCTGAATTTGTGTGAAGGAGAAGCGGGGGGGGGGCATGGGCAAGTTGCAGCGGAGGGTGCAGTGTTGGTGGCAGGGGTAGTGGTAGCCAGGTGGAAAGCATGGCCAGCCGTAGCAAAATGCTTGTTGAAATTCTCGATTATTGTAGATTTATCTGTGGTGATACTGTTTCCTAGCCTCAGTGCAGTGGGCAGCTGGGAGGAAGTGCTCTTATTCTCCATGGACTTTACAGTGTCCCAAAACTTTTTGGAGTTAGTGCTACAGGATGCCAATTTCTGTTTGAAAAAGTTAGCCTTTGCTTTCCTGACTGCTTGTGTATATTGGTTCCTAACTTCCCTGAAAAGTTGTATATCGCGGGGGCTATTTGATGCTAATGCAGTATGCCACAGGATGTTTTTGTGCTGGTCAAGGGCAGTCAAGTCTGAGGACAACCAGGGGCTATATCTGTTCTTAGTTCTGTATTTTTTGAATGGGGCATGTTTATTTAAGATTGAGAGGAAATTACTTTTAAAGAACAACCAGGCATCCTCTACTGACGGAATGAGGTCTATATCCATCCAGGATACCTGGGCCAGGTCAATTAGGAAGGCCTGCTCGCTAAAGTGTTTTAGGGAGCGTTTGACAGTGATGAGGGGTGGTCGTTTGACCGCGGACCCGTTACGGACGCAGGCAATAAGGCAGTGATCGCTGAGATCCTGGTTGAAGACAGCGGAGGTGTATTTAGAGGGTAAGTTAGTCAGGATGATATCTATGAGGGTACCCATGTTTACGGATTTAGGGTTGTACCTGGTAGGTTCGTTGATAATTTGTGTGAGATTGAGGGCATCTAGTTTGGATTGTAGGATGGCCGGGGTGTTAAGCATATCCCAATTTAGGTCACCAAGCAGTACGAACTCTGAGGATAAATGGGGGGCAATCAATTCACATATGGTGTCCAGGGCACAGCTGGGGGCTGAGGGGGGTCTGTAGCAAGTGGCAACAGTGAGAGACTTATTTCTGGAAAGGTGGATTTTTAGAAGTAGAAGCTCAAACTGTTTGGGCACAGACCTGGATAGTATGATAGAGCTCTGCAGGCTATCTCTACAGTAGATTACAACTCCACCCCCTTTGGCAGTTCTATCTAGACGGAAAATGTTATAGTTGGGGATGGACATTTCTGAATTTTTGGTGGCCTTCCTAAGCCAGGATTCAGACACTGCTAGAACATCAGGGTTGGCGGAGTGTGCTAACGCAGTGAATAACTCAAACTTAGGAAGTAGACTTCTGATATTTACGTGCAAGAAACCAAGACTTTTGCGATTACAGAAGTCAGCAAAAGATAGCGCCTGGGGAGTAGGAGTGATACTGAGGGCTGCAGGTCCTGGGTTAGCCTCTACATCGCCAGAGGAACAGAGGAGGACTAGAATAAGGATACGGCTAAAGGCTTTAAGAACTGGTCTTCTAGTGCGTTGGGTACATAGAATAAAGGGGGCAGATTTCCGGGCGTTGTAGAAAAGATTCAGGGCATTATGTACAGACAAGGATATGGAAGGATATGAGTAAAGTGGAGGTAAACCTAAGCGTTGGGTAACAATGAAAGAGATAGCATCACTGGAGGCACCAATTGAGTCGGTCTCCGCGTGTATGGGGGTGGGACAAAGGAGCTATCTAAGGCAGGTTTAGCTGGGCTGGGGGATCTACAGTGAAATAGTACAATTAGAAATAACCGAAACAACAATAAGCTAACCATATTGACAAGGGAGAGAGGCATAAAGCAATCACAGGTGTAATTTGAGAGAGCTAAGACAACAGCTGGTAATGACGACACAGTTTGGGCTGAGGCTAAACATAAACAGGATGCAGTACCGTAAAAAGGAACAGTCCAGCAGACATCAGCTGTATAGCTGAGTTATCATAAGGTCCGGTGAACAGCAATAGGATAGTTCGGAGGTAGTTCGGGGGCTGCTAAAGCACTAGCGGGCAAGAGGCCACGGCTAGCGTGTGCTAGCGGGCCGGGGCTAGCAGATGGAATCTTCGTGGTCGACGTCGTAACGGGAAGCCTGTTGTAACCATATCAGACGATTTCGTCGGAAGTCGTGTAGGATCGGCGGGGCTCCGTGTCAACACTAGGTGGTCCCGTCTGGTTGACAGAGAGGTAGATAGATGGGAGATGGGAGATGGGCCTAGCTCAGGATGATTAGCCAGACCACAACGTCCATTTTGTTGCAGCTAGCTGGTAGCGATGAATCCGGAGTTAAAGGTCCAGTGATTCAGTGATTCCGGCAGAAAAACTGATATGTTCTGGGTCGATAACGCGCTGTGCAGACAGTGCAGACTGGCCAAATAATAGTCCAGACTAGAGCTGGCTGGTAGGTGGTGCAGGCCACGGACAATGGTGAAAAAAACGCTAACGGTAGCTGATAGCAAGTAGCTGTCACGCCCTTGCTCTGGGGACTCTAGTATGTTTAGCCAGGGTGTGATTTTTCATTAGTTTTTCGTTCTAGTTTTGTAGTTCTATGTTGGCCAGTGTGGTTCTCAATCAGAGGCAACGTGTATCAGCTGTTGCTTGTTGTCTCTGATTGGGAACCATACTTAAGCAGCCAGTTTTCCCACAGTGTTTGTGGGATCTTGTTCCTGTGTAGGTTTGTGTTTTGCACCTTTGGACGTCACGTATCGATTTGTTGTTTTGTTCGTGTAATCATTATTTAATAAATATGTTCACCTTCCATGCTGCGCCTTGGTCCTCTGTATCCGACGATCGTGACAGTAGCTAGTTAGCTGGCTACTCCCGTCCGGTAGACCTAGAGGTAGATAGCCGGGATATGAGCCTGGCTCTAGGCTAGCTCGAGGCTAACTGGTGCTTGCATCGGGGGCAGTGGTGATTAGCCAAACAGCAACATCCATTCGGTTGCGGCTAGCTAGTTGCGATCCGGTGATTAATGTCCAGTGATTCAATTATTCCGGCAGAAAAATCCAATGTTCTGGGTGAAATAGCAACTAGTTTCAACTGGAGATTCTAGATAAAAGGTAAGTCAATAATAGAATCCGTTCCACATTGAGTGAGGCGGGTTGCAGGAAAGTATATTTTGTAGAAGGATGAAAAGTCTGATAGGAAAATATGTACGAAAAATTTAAATAAAAACAGGGTATTTACAGGCTATTTACAGACACACGACAAAAACAGGACTGCACTACTACGCCATCTTGGAAGCACCTTCTTCACCTCCTTCCTGCTACAAGTTCTGTAAATCATTTTTTTCCTATCAGAGGTACTAGGACCCCTGGGGGTACCTGTCCTATCCACAGGGGGTACTTGAGAAGACTCATGAGACCATAGGTTTAAGGCGTCAGCATGCTTCAGTTGGGCTGGTGGCTAGCCGAAGTCGGCTAGGTGAACCGAACGAGTGTGCTTGAATACTCCCTTAAAAGACATTCGCTTGAAAAACGAGAAAAAAGCGGCAACAGTACTGTTTGTCCATTTAGAGACGCTGTAGCCAGTATACACTTCCTCAAAATAGTCAGAATGAATCTAACTCAAGATATCTGTCATTGATTTTGAAGTTGAGATCTTGGTCACGCAATTTTACTGTACATCTAACTAAGTTGTTTGGTGCATTATTTCTAAATGAAAAATGACGTCTCCCGTTGAATGATAACAAAGACTTTACTGAAGAATCCCTACTGTTGACCAATCCCCGACAAAGGGGATTAGACTTTGGCTACCGACTTCGGCTTCCCTTTAGAATTTTTTGATTAAATATTTTTTCCCTCATCAATCTACACACAATACCCCATAATGACAAAGCAAAAACAGGTTTGTAGATTATTTTGCAAATGTATAAAAAATAACAAACTGAAATATCACATTTACACGTGTTATGGGGTATTGTGTGTAGATTGATGAGGGCAAATAATATTGAATCAATTTTAGAATAAGGCTGTAACGTAACAAAACGTGTAAAAAGTGAAGGGGTCTGAATACTTTCAAAATGAACTGTATGCACAAACTCTTCTGAACTGTTTCGGCTGGGAAGCATTCGGACTACTTTATCCTCCAAAGCAGGCAGAATCCTTTATGTTCCTTTCTCCCGTACTATCACCCTCCCATAGATGAAGGTACCTGGCAAGCCTAGATGGACTGGATGGACTCCTGCCACAACCCCAAGCCCAAGTCTCATTTAAGCACTAATTCAATACCTCAAGCTAATATTCTTTCAGAAAAAAAGTGCTAGGCGAGGAGGAGGGAGGGAGGGAGGGAGAAGGCGGGTAGAGGGGATACTATGTACACAGAAGCATATCACAGCCAGCCAGCCATTAATGACACAAGCATCAAAAAGATTGGGCTCTTGGACGTCACCCAAGAGGAGAATGCACACAGATATCGTGTTTCTTCTTGCAGTTTGTTGCACAAGTTCTTGAAGTTGTTTTTTCTTTTTTTTCAGTTGGAAATCTTATCGAGGTTCAAAGAGGTCGCTTTTGTAGACGTCAACAAACCTGTTAGGCCCGAGATTATAGGGATCAAAATGAATCTCTTGAAAGGGCCTTTACCTTAACCAACCCATTAATACAGTATAACACTACATAGGGCAGGGTTTCTTATGGGTCGGGACCCAATGTGGGCCCTGGGCATGTGAGTGGTGGGTCACGAGTTATGAGAATACATCTATAGTGGTGTGGTGACCTGCAGGGTCGAGTGTTGGGTCACGTCATTGGTGTGGTGACCTGCAGGGTCGAGTGTTGGGTCACGTCAGTGGTGTGGTGACCTCCAGGGTGGAGTGTTGGTTCACGTCAGTGGTGTGGTGGGGTGACCTGCAGGGTCGAGTGTTGGGTCACGTCAGTGGTGTGGTGTCCTGTAGGGTCGAGTGTTGGGTCAGGTCAGTGGTGTGGTGTCCTGTAGGGTCGAGTGTTGGGTCACGTTAGTGGTGTGGTGTCCTGTAGGGTCGAGTGTTGGGTCAGGTCAGTGGTGTGGTGTCCTGTAGGGTCGAGTGTTGGGTCATGTCAGTGGTGTGGTGTGGTGACCTACAGGGTCGAGTGTTGGGTCACGTCAGTGGTGTGGTGTGGTGACCTGCAGGGTCGAGTGTTGGGTCAGGTCAGTGGTGTGGTGTGGTGACCTGCAGGGTCGAGTGTTGGGTCACATCAGTGGTGTGGTGACCTGCAGGGTCGAGTGTTGGGTCAGGTCAGTGGTGTGGTGTGGTGACCTGCAGGATCGAGTGTTGGGTCAGGTCAGTGGTGTGGTGTAGTGACCTGCAGGGTCGAGTGTTGGGTCACGTCAGTGGTGTGGTGTGGTGACCTGCAGGGTCGAGTGTTGGGTCACGTTAGTGGTGTGGTGTCCTGTAGGGTCGAGTGTTGGGTCAGGTCAGTGGTGTGGTGTCCTGTAGGGTCGAGTGTTGGGTCACGTCAGTGGTGTGGTGTAGTGACCTGCAGGGTCGAGTGTTGGGTCACGTCAGTGGTGTGGTGTGGTGACCTGCAGGGTCGAGTGTTGGGTCAGGTCAGTGGTGTGGTGTGGTGACCTGCAGGGTCGAGTGTTGGGTCACGTTAGTGGTGTGGTGTCCTGTAGGGTCGAGTGTTGGGTCAGGTCAGTGGTGTGGTGTCCTGTAGGGTCGAGTGTTGGGTCACGTCAGTGGTGTGGTGTAGTGACCTGCAGGGTCGAGTGTTGGGTCACGTCAGTGGTGTGGTGTGGTGACCTGCAGGGTCGAGTGTTGGGTCACATCAGTGGTGTGGTGACCTGCAGGGTCGAGTGTTGGGTCAGGTCAGTGGTGTGGTGTGGTGACCTGCAGGATCGAGTGTTGGGTCAGGTCAGTGGTGTGGTGACCTGCAGGGTCGAGTGTTGGGTCAGGTCAGTGGTGTGGTGTCCTGTAGGGTTGAGTGTTGGGTCACGTTAGTGGTGTGGTGTCCTGTAGGGTCGAGTGTTGGGTCAGGTCAGTGGTGTGGTGTCCTGTAGGGTCGAGTGTTGGGTCACGTCAGTGGTGTGGTGTAGTGACCTGCAGGGTCGAGTGTTGGGTCACGTCAGTGGTGTGGTGTGGTGACCTGCAGGGTCGAGTGTTGGGTCAGGTCAGTGGTGTGGTGTGGTGACCTGCAGGGTCGAGTGTTGGGTCACATCAGTGGTGTGGTGACCTGCAGGGTCGAGTGTTGGGTCAGGTCAGTGGTGTGGTGTGGTGACCTGCAGGGTCGAGTGTTGGGTCACGTCAGTGGTGTGGTGTGGTGACCTGCAGGGTCGAGTGTTGGGTCACGTCAGTGGTGTGGGGTCCTGTAGGGTTGAGTGTTAGGTCACGTCAGTGGTGTGGTGTGGTGACCTGCAGGGTCGAGTGTTGGGTCACGTCAGTGGTGTGGTGACCTGCAGGGTCGAGTGTTGGGTCACGTCAGTGGTGTGGTGACCTGCAGGGTCGAGTGTTGGGTCACGTCAGTGGTGTGGTGTCCTGTAGGGTCGAGTGTTGGGTCAGGTCAGTGGTGTGGTGTGGTGACCTGCAGGGTCGAGTGATGGGTCACGTCAGTGGTGTGGTGTCCTGCAGGGTCGAGCGTTGGGTCAGGTCAGTGGTGTGGTGTCCTGCAGGGTTGAGTGTTGGGTCAGATCAGTGGTGTGGTGTCCTGTAGGGTCGAGTGTTGGGTCACGTTAGTGGTGTGGTCTCCTGTAGGGTCGAGTGTTGGGTCAGGTCAGTGGTGTGGTGTCCTGCAGGGTCGAGTGTTGGGTCAGGTCAGTGGTGTGGTGTCCTGTAGGGTCGAGCGTTGGGTCAGGTCAGTGGTGTGGTGTCCTGTAGGGTCGAGCGTTGGGTCAGGTCAGTGTGGTGCCATGGTGTCACAGTGTCAGGCTGTCCTCATATCTGTAAAGCCATACTGACAGCATGCACAAACACACACACACAAACACACGCACACCACACACACACACACAAACAAACACACGCACACCACACACACACACACAAACACACAAACACACAAACACACACACGTACAAACACACGTACAAACACACACACACACAAACACACACAAACACACAAACACACACACTCAACCCATGGACACTCAGTCATAACTACAGTCTCTTTTCCACCTGATCATCCCAACAGCCCTGTATATCCACAAGAGGTGTATTCCTTCCTAACAACTGCATGGGAACTCTGAACACAGAGAGGGGGGAGAGAGGGCGAGAGAGAAAGAGGTAGAAAGGGGGAGGGAGAAAAGAGGGGGAGAGAGAGATATATACAGACTCAATGAGCAAAGCCTTGCTATTGAGAAAGGCCGCCGTAGGCAGACCTGGCTCTCAAGAGAAGATGTGCACACTGCCCACAAAATGAGGTGGAAACTGAGCTGAAACTGTCTTTCTGTCTCTCTCTTTCTGTCTCTCTCTCTTTCTGTCTCTCTCTTTCTGTCTCTCTCTTTCTGTCTCTCTCTCTTTCTGTCTCTCTCTTTCTGTCTCTCTCTTTCTGTCTCTCTCTTTCTGTCTCTCTCTTTCCTTCTCTCTCTCTTTCTGTCTCTCTCTTTCTGTCTCTCTCTCTCTCTCTCTCTCTCTCTCTCTCTCTCTCTCTCTCTCTCTCTCTCTCTCTCTCTCTCTCTCTCTCTCTCTCTCTCTCTCTCTCTCTCTCTCTCTCTCTCTCTCTCTCTCTCTCCTCTCTCTGTAGGTGTGTAGCAGCAACACTGGACAGTTTGGACAATTTACATGTGCGCGCATGAACACACACACAGCAGGCAGGGTGTTTCAGATCCTCATAGTCCAAACCTGAAAACACAGAAACCTGAGATTCAACACTCTCACTCCCCACTGGAGACACAGGGTTCTGCTTTTGTATTTTACAGCAGCAACAGTCAGCATTAGGCCAAAGCTGTTACTGTCTCAACAACAAGCCCCTCCACTCACTCACACACACACCCTCTCCTACCCTTCCACAAACACCCATCCACCCTCCACCACTCCCCATACCAGGCTCTCTTTTACAGCACTAAGGTTAGGACAAACACAGGGGCATGCAGCTATGTGGATGAGATTATCACCAGGATCTGACCCGGTGACCATGTGGAGGTCATGTGTGGAGGGCCGGGAGGGCGGCAGGCTGGTCGGTGAGGTAACCCCAAGGCCCCAGCA
This sequence comes from Coregonus lavaretus, assembly GCF_964263955.1. Lineage (NCBI taxonomy): Eukaryota > Metazoa > Chordata > Actinopteri > Salmoniformes > Salmonidae > Coregonus > Coregonus lavaretus. The sequence continues at coordinate 43,622 of NW_028161619.1, read as the reverse complement.
GGACTGTGTATGCCTGACGTCTCAGGAATCTGCCCAGCGCCACTCTGCCTGGCCCCAGCCCCTGTCCCTGTCACTGGCCCTTGCAACATGACACGATACACAGCACAAGACTGGGGACGGAGGGAGGGAGGGAGGGAGGGAGGGAGAGAGATGGAGGGAGGGAGGGAGACGGAGGGAGGGAGGGAGGGAGGGAGGGAGGGAGACAAGGAGACGGAGGGGGGGGGGGGAGGGAGGGAGGGAGGGAGGGAGGGAGGGTCTGCTCATCCTGACTAATAGGACTATAGAGGAAGGATGATTAGGTGTTGTTACTGCCTAGCTACCTTATTGAACCGTTCAGCTCCCACAGTGAACAGATCTACAGTCTGTTACTGCCTAGCTACCTTACTGAACCGTTCAGCTCCCACAGTGAACAGATCTACAGTCTGTTACTGCCTAGCTACCTTATGAACCGTTCAGCTCCCATAGTGAACCGATCTACACAGTTTGTTACTGCCTAGCTACCTTACTGAACCGTTCAGCTCCCATAGTGAACCGATCTACACAGTTTGTTACTGCCTAGCTACCTTACTGAACCGTTCAGCTCCCACAGTGAACAGATCTACACAGTCTGTTACTGCCTAGCTACCTTATTGAACCGTTCAGCTCCCACAGTGAACAGATCTACACAGTCTGTTACTGCTGTTTCCCCCTGCTCTGCACACTTCTGCTGTAGGTGTGATGTGTGTAACATACAGTATGTAGGTGATATACAGTATATCAGACACACGTCAGATCTGACGGTATAAGAAGAGGGAGGGGATGAGAAACAGAAAATGGGAGTCTGTCTGACATTATAGGAGGTTGGAGGGGATGAGAAACAGGAAATGGGAGTCTGTCAGAGTTTGAGCTACAGGAACAGCGAAGGGGAAAACCAGTAGGAAAACCGAAATGACAGACACACACACACACACACACACACACACAGAAGCACAAACACGCGCGCACGCACACACACACTAACACACACACACACGTGTGTGTTAGCATTACATACAGTGGGGGAAAAAAGTATTTAGTCAGCCACCAATTGTGCAAGTTCTCCCACTTAAAAAGATGAGTGAGGCCTGTAATTTTCATCATAGGTACACGTCAACTATGACAGACAGAATGAGAAAAAAAATTCCAGAAAATCACATTGTAGGATTTTTAATGAATTTATTTGCAAAATATGGTGGAAAATAAGTATTTGGTCAATAACAAAAGTTTCTCAATACTTTGTTATATACCCTTTGTTGGCAATGACACAGGTCAAACGTTTTCCGTAAGTCTTCACAAGGTTTTCACCCACTGTTGCTGGTATTTTGGCCCATTCCTCCATGCAGATCTCCTCTAGAGCAGTGATGTTTTGGGGCTGTCGCTGGGCAACACAGACTTTCAACTCCCTCCAAAGATTTTCTATGAGGTTGAGATCTGGAGACTGGCTAGGCCACTCCAGGACCTTCAAATGCTTCTTACGAAGCCACTCCTTCGTTGCCCGGGCGGTGTGTTTGGGATCATTGTCATGCTGAAAGACCCAGCCACGTTTCATATTCAATGCCCTTGCTGATGGAAGGAGGTTTTCACTCAAAATCTCACGATACATGGCCCCATTCATTCTTTCCTTTACACGGATCAGTCGTCCTGGTCCCTTTGCAGAAAAACAGCCCCAAAGCATGATGTTTCCACCCCCATGCTTCACAGTAGGTATGGTGTTCTTTGGATGCAACTCAGCATTCTTTGTCCTCCAAACACGACGAGTTGAGTTTTTACCAAAAAGTTCTATTTTGGTTTCATCTGACCATATGACATTCTCCCAATCCTCTTCTGAATCATCCAAATGCACTCTAGCAAACTTCAAACGGGCCTGGACATGTACTGGCTTAAGCAGGGGGACACGTCTGGCACTGCAGGATTTGAGTCCCTGGCGGAGTAGTGTGTTACTGATGGTAGGCTTTGTTACTTTGGTCCCAGCTCTCTGCAGGTCATTCACTAGGTCCCCCCGTGTGGTTCTGGGATTTTTGCTCACCGTTCTTGTGATCATTTTGACCCCACGAGGTGAGATCTTGCGTGGAGCCCCAGATCGAGGGAGATTATCAGTGGTCTTGTATGTCTTCCATTTCCTAATAATTGCTCCCACAGTTGATTTCTTCAAACCAAGCTGCTTACCTAGTGCAGATTCAGTCTTCCCAGCCTGGTGCAGGTCTACAATTTTGTTTCTGGTGTCCTTTGACAGCTCTTTGGTCTTGGCCATAGTGGAGTTTGGAGTGTGACTGTTTGAGGTTCTGGACAGGTGTCTTTTATACTGATAACAAGTTCAAACAGGTGCCATTAATACAGGTAACGAGTGGAGGACAGAGGAGCCTCTTAAAGAAGAAGTTACAGGTCTGTGAGAGACAGAAATCTTGCTTGTTTGTAGGTGACCAAATACTTATTTTCCACCATATTTTGCAAATAAATTCATTAAAAATCCTACAATGTGATTTTCTGGAATTTTTTTTCTCAATTTGTCTGTCATAGTTGACGTGTACCTATGATGAAAATTACAGGTCTCTCTCATCTTTTTAAGTGGGAGAACTTGCACAATTGGTGGCTGACTAAATACTTTTTTTCCCCACTGTACATACCAGGCGGCTATCAAATTATTTTTGCAAGAACTGCAGCTTCAGTGTTTCTTTGTGCGGTGGATTACGTCACCTGTAATCTGTAAGATCAACAGTGGCCTTAGTCTGGTCTACACTACTGCTGCTGTTGCAAGCCTGGTCCCACATCAGTAGATGTTTTAGCCAATATGCTTTTAGTATGTGGTTTTAGAGTTGGCTAAAGTATGTACAGATCTGGGATCAGGCTAGCTGTTACTGTTGCTTTATCTAAGAGTGGGGTTGAGACATGCTGTATTAATGGATGTGACCCAGTCCCCCTGTCTCTGCTCCTGGCTCCATGGGGCTCATTACCGCAGAACTCTGGTCCCATGCCCAACTTGTCTGTCTGTCTGTGTGTGTGTTTGTGCGTGTGTTTATGTATGTGTTTGTGTGTGTTCATGTGTGTGTGTTTGTGTGCGCATGCGTTCCAGCGTGCCTACCTGTGTGTGTGTGTGTGTTTGTGTGTGTGTGTGCATGTGGGCGTGCGTGGCACAGCCCCATAGTCACCATTGATGGATATCTACTCTGGCTTCAAGAGAGCCAAAGGTTTTCCATCTTGTAGCTCATGGGCCTTTTGACGGATGCCTTTACCAATTTACTACTGCTACTGCAACGGGGGCTCCTGCTCCCCATCCAGTGTGTACATACGTCTTTCTGTAGTAGTTTTTTCCAGCTAGCTCTTATGGATTTTCCACTCCACTGATGAACGGACTGCAAAAGGAGGGAGGGAGAGGAGGGAGGGAGAGGAGTATTCAGAGGTCTAGAAGAGGTCATCTTGGTTACCCAGAAGTAAAATTATCTTGTGAAATTAAAATTATCTCGTGAAAGTTTGTCACTTAGTGTTTTACTTCTGGGGGGAATGCCGTTTACAATTGTGATTACCTTTGTACAAACGGAAACTCTCGGCCAAACCCCTCCCTTCTGCCAATTTCACCCGTGTACAGTGGGGGAAAAAAGTATTTAGTCAGCCACCAATTGTGCAAGTTCTCCCACTTAAAAAGATGAGAGAGGCCTGTAATTTTCATCATAGGTACACGTCAACTATGACAGACAAAATGAGGAAAAGAATCCAGAAAATCACATTGTAGGATTTTTAATGAATTTATTTGCAAATTATGGTGGAAAATAAGTATTTGGTCAATAACAAAAGTTTCTCAATACTTTGTTATATACCCTTTGTTGGCAATGACACAGGTCAAAGGTTTTCTGTAAGTCTTCACAAGGTTTTCACACACTGTTGCTGGTATTTTGGCCCATTCCTCCATGCAGATCTCCTCTAGAGCAGTGATGTTTTGGGGCTGTCGCTGGGCAACACGGACTTTCAACTCCCTCCAAAGATCTTCTATGGGGTTGAGATCTGGAGACTGGCTAGGCCACTCCAGGACCTTGAAATGCTTCTTACGAAGCCACTCCTTCGTTGCCCGGGCGGTGTGTTTGGGATCATTGTCATGCTGAAAGACGCAGCCACGTTTCATCTTCAATGCCCTTGCTGATGGAAGGAGGTTTTCACTCAAAATCTCACGATACATGGCCCCATTCATTCTTTCCTTTACACGGATCAGTCGTCCTGGTCCCTTTGCAGAAAAACAGCCCCAAAGCATAATGTTTCCACCCCCATGCTTCACAGTAGGTATGGTGTTCTTTGGATGCAACTCAGCATTCTTTGTCCTCCAAACACGACGAGTTGAGTTTTTACCAAAAAGTTATATTTTGGTTTCATCTGACATTCTCCCAATCCTCTTCTGGATCATCCAAATGCACTCTAGCAAACTTCAGACGGGCCTGGACATGTACTGGCTTAAGCAGGGGGACACGTCTGGCACTGCAGGATTTGAGTCCCTGGCGGCGTAGTGTGTTACTGATGGTAGGCTTTGTTACTTTGGTACCAGCTCTCTGCAGGTCATTCACTAGGTCCCCCCGTGTGGTTCTGGGATTTTTGCTCACCGTTCTTGTGATCATTTTGACCCCACGGGGTGAGATCTTGCGTGAAGCCCCAGATCGAGGGAGATTATCAGTGGTCTTGTATGTCTTCCATTTCCTAATAATTGCTCCCACAGTTGATTTCTTCAAACCAAACTGCTTACCTAGTGCAGATTCAGTCTTCCCAGCCTGGTGCAGGTCTACAATTTTGTTTCTGGTGTCCTTTGACAGCTCTTTGGTCTTGGCCATAGTGGAGTTTGGAGTGTGACTGTTTGAGGTTGTGGACAGGTGTCTTTTATACTGATAACAAGTTCAAACAGGTGCCATTAATACAGGTAACGAGTGGAGGACAGAGGAGCCTCTTAAAGAAGAAGTTACAGGTCTGTGAGAGCCAGAAATCTTGCTTGTTTGTAGGTGACCAAATACTTATTTTCCACCATAATTTGCAAATAAATTCATAAAAAATCCTACAATGTGATTTTCTGGAAATTATTTTCTCAATTTGTCTGTCATAGTTGACGTGTACCTATGATGAAAATTACAGGCCTCTCTCATCTTTTTAAGTGGGAGAACTTGCACAATTGGTGGCTGACTAAATACTTTTTCCCCCCACTGTATATCATGGCCAAAAAGCAAATTTTGGTTTTTATTCATTTTTAAGATATAGCCAATTTTGACTTTGTGGCTGTGGAATATAATGGAAACCATTTATCATCTGCACACGGGCTTGAAAATCACTGCACCAGTCTAAGCACCACCTTCGCCCAATCCTGATTCGCCCAAATAATCAATGACAAAACCCCAAAAACCAGGAACTACTGCTGCTCATAATGACATAAATCTACGTGAGCCATGACAGATTCTCGCCATTTCATCTGTCCACGAGAATCTGTCCACGAGAATCTGTCCACGAGAATCTGTCCACAGGTGATTAAGAAGAGGGGGAGTAGAGAGGGAGAAGAGGGGAGGGAGAGGGAGAAGAGGGGAGGGAGAGGGAGAAGAGGGGAGGGAGAAGGAGAAGAGGGGAGGGAGAGGGAGAAGAGGAGGAGTAGAGAGGGAGAAGAGGGGAGGGAGAAGGAGAAGAGGGGAGGGAGAGGGAGAAGAGGGGAGGGAGAGGGAGAAGAGGGGAGGGAGAGGGAGAAGAGGGGAGGGGAGGGAGAAGGAGAAGAGGGGAGGGAGAGTGAGAAGAGAGGAGGGAGAGGGAGAAGAGGGGAGGGAGAGTGAGAAGAGGAGGAGTAGAGAGGGACAGGAGGGGAGGGAGAGGGAGAAGAGGGGAAGGAGAGGGAGAAGAGGGGAGGGAGAAGGAGAAAAGGGGAGGGAGAGGGAGAAGAGGAGGAGTAGAGAGGGAGAAGAGAGGGATGCCCATGTCTATGCCCACTTGTGCCCATACTCAAAAAGCATCTGTCTCAGAGTAGAAGTGCTGATCTAGCATCAGGTACATCAGGTACATGTAATCTTATTGATTATTATCTAAAAGGCTAAACTGATCTTAGACCAGCAGTCCTACTCTGGTCTGTCTTTGTATACGGTGTCTGGAACATAGTGGGGTTGGCACCATGGTGAAGGGAGACGGAAAGGTTGTGTGTTAAATGAGTCTGGGCAAACACACGCATACAAACACACACACGCACACACACACACCTATGAGTGATTTCAGTGATTCCAGGTAAGCACATCTGACTCACTACTCTTCAGACTCCCTCTCATTCAGACTCATATTCAGACTCAGACATGTTAGCTATGTTTCTGCACCAACACCTGAGTACACAGACTGAGGGAATGAGATACACTATATATACAAAAGTATGTGGACACCCCTTCAGCCACACCCGTTGCTGACAGGTGTATAAAATCGAGCACACAGCCATACAATCTCCATAGACAAACATTGGCAGTAGAATGGCCTTACTGAAGAGCTCATTGACTTTTAATGTGGCACCGTCATAGGATGCCACCTATCCAACAAGGCAGTTCGTTAAATTGTGTGGTAGGCCACACAAGCTCACAGAACGGAACCGCCGAGTGCTGAAACACATAGGGCGTAAAAATCGCCTGTCCTCGGTTGCAACACTCACTACGGAGTTCCAAACTGCCTCTTTAAGCAACATCAACACACTAACTGTTTGTCGGGAGCTTTATGAAATGGGTTTCCATGCCCGATCAGCCGCACACAAGCTTAAGATCACCATGCACAATGCCAAGCGTCGGCTGGAGTGGTGTAAAGCTTGCCGCCATTGGAAACGCATTCTCTGGAGTGATGAATCACGCGTCACCATCTGGCAGTCCGACGGACGAATCTGGGTTTGGCAGATGCCAGGAGAACGCTACCTGCCCGAATGCATAGTGCCAACTGTAAAGTTTGGTGGAGGAGGAATAATGGTCTGGGGCTGTTTTTCATGGTTTGGACTAGGCCCCTTAGTTCCAGTGAAGGGAAATCTTAACACTACAGCATACAATTACATTCTAGATGATTCTGTGCCTCTAACTTTGTGGCTACGCACAAAGCGAGGTCCATAAAGAAATGGTTTGTTGAGATCGGAGTGGAAGAACTTGACCTGCACAGAGCCCTGACCTCAACCCCATCAAACACCTTTGGGATGAATTGGAACGCCGATTGCGAGCCAGGCCTGATCGCCCAACATCAGTGCCCAACCTCACTAATGCTTGTGGCTGAATGGAAGCAAGTCCCCGCAGCAATGTTCCAACATCTAGTGGAAAGCCTTCCCAGAAGAGTGGAGGCTGTTATAGCAGCAAATGGGGGGACCAACTCCATATTAATGCCCATGATTTTGGAATGAGATGTTCAACGAACAGGTGTCCACATACCTTTGGTCATGTAGTGTACCATCTGAATGATACACACACATTGCAGTACAGACAGTGTAGCTGGGGGAATTCATGGATCGTCACAATACATGCTTCATCCAGAGTGTATATGGTTATATCCTTTCAGACCTGGGTTCAAATTCTATTAGACATTTTTCAAATCCTTTGAGCGTTTGCTTTAGCCTGCCTGGAGTACCAGTAGGACAGGCTTTACCTTTTGAGACTGTCCCATTGGTTCTATTGCAACAGGCACGCTCAATCAAGCCCAGCTAAAATAAAAATAAAATAAATGACTCAATATAGTTTATGTTAAATGTATTGGTATGGATTTAAATCTCACCAAGTTCAGGTCCTGGGTGGGACTTGAACTCCCGTTGAACTGCCGTTCCCCGAGGCGCTAGATTCTTTACCTGCAGAGCTTTACCTGGGATTGCCTCAATTTATTTAACAGCTTGGCAAACACACTGGATGCATCCCAAAGCGGCACACTATTCCCTATAGTGGACAACCTTTGAACAGGGCTTACAGGGCTCTGGTCAAAATAGTGCACTATACAGTGAATAGGGTGCCATTTGGGATGAAACCCCTGCCTCTCAAGATAGTCCTTGTCTTTGACAGCTCAGGGAAACACTTCAATGAAAGAGACACATACCTGTACAAGTAATCTGCATAATATACATGTATATCCCTGAAAGACACAAAGACAAAGATGTGTGAATGTTGGTCCATGTTCAGTACAGTGGACTGAATTTGAATAAACTGAGTAAATACCTCAGCAAATGCAAGTAGGGGAAAGAGGATACCTAGTCAGTTGCGCAACTGAATACATTCAAAAGAGGTGTCTGCTACCTGGCTCGATTATCTGACATTTTAAGACTTTTCTACTCCATTGTCGTTATTAAAGTACAGCTTCAACGCTTCAAATGATGTATAATACATTGTAATTGGCAAGCCTGTTGGGAATAAATGTAGCAAGTGTATTGAATTAAGTTGACTTCAATTCCCACTGAAACAGAAGGGTAATTCCCAGGAATTGTATCTCTGTGGATGAAACATTACAACTGTCTAAACCAGTGGTTCTCAACTGGTTTTGCCTCGGGACTCAAATTGAACCAGGTTGTCTCAGTCGACACCCAATATTTGTATCACAAAGAAGAATTGCTAAAATACAATCTGGAAAAACTATTTTTTACGCTATATTGATAGTAAATGTAGCAATTATATGAAAAGGGAACAACATTCCCACCTCGTTCATTGTCAATAATACACATTTTCCCATATTCTTGATGAAGAATGTTAATAAACTCACTGATTTGAGACCACAAAATCAGCCACAAATAGCGCTGCTAATACAGTAGCTCTATATTGAAAATACTGTGAATGAAGCAAAATTGTTCAGAGATTAAATACTTGGTTCAAGTCATTAAAGTTCAGACTGGATTATTTAAAAATTAAAATAACCAAATAAAAACGTATTTATATATACACTACCAGTCAAAAGTTTGAACACACCTACTCATTCAAGTGTTTTTCTTTATTATTAAAATGTTGTACATTGTAGAATAATAGTGAAGACATCAAAACTATGAAATAACACATATGGAATCATGTAGTAACCAAAAAAGTGTTAAACAAATCAAAATATATTTTATATTTGAGATTCTTCAAATAGCCACCCTTTGCCATGATGACAGCTTTGCACACAATTGGCATTCTCTCAACCAGCTTCATGAGGTAGTCACCTGGAATGCATTTCAATTACAGTTTTTCTCAATTGTTTACACACAAATACTGGTACTTGAGACACAATGACCACAACATGTAACTCATGCACCAACCCCCTGAACCAATTCTGCTAAACTACAAGCACAATTCCTGCTTTACACTCAAATTGCAGTTCTACAACACACCTTTTTCAAAACACTACACACAAATCTTTGCATTTGGCACAATTTTCATGCAGAAAATCTCTTGTTTCCACAATGAACACACTGCCATTCAAATATGCACACTGACTCATCACATGGGCAAACACCCATCACACAGTTTTACAATTAGCAATCAGAGCTTTAGCATAAAAGGGCAACAGGTGAGCTCTTCTGTTTTGGAGCAATGGATGCCAACATTGGAAACAGAGGCAGAGCCGGAGGAGTGAGAGTAAGAGGAGGAGGACGGGGAGGACAAGGACGAGGACGAGGACGAGGACGAGGAAGGCCAAGGACCGTAATCTCTGATGAGATCCGAGCCACTTTGGTTGATCATGTGGTCAACCATGGTCTAACAATGAGGGATGCTGGGCAAAGAGTACAGACAAATTTGAGCAGGTACACTGTAGCATCCATCATCCGGACATTCCGAAATGAGAATAGGTAAGAAATCTACTCTCACTAGAAAATTGCAGTACTGCATATCAATACAGTACTCAATGAGTACAGTAGTACAGTATTGCCTGTGGACTGTTCTGTAGGACTGTAAAAATAAAGTATGTTTCAAGTATTTGGGAAATGTATTTCTACTTTGTATTTACAGCATTTTACTATTTGTTTGGCAGAACTGAAAGATTACCAACACAAGGTGGTCGGGAACATGCTCTGTCTCCTGAACAGGAAACTGAAATCATGAACATGGTCCTAGAAAATAACGCCATAACATTACGGCAAATACAAAGAAAAATAATAGAAAACAATGAGAAATTTCAAAATATTGATAGGGTAAGCTTATCAACACTGGACCGTGTCTTGCGCAGAAATAATCTCAGGATGAAGCAGGTCTACAGGGTGCCATTTGAACGCAATTCAGAAAGAGTCAAAGAATTGCGATATAACTATGTGCAAGTGAGTCCTATACAATCCCACAATTGATGCATACTCTCAACACTGTATAAATTATACATATTTCAGTATTGTAATCATAATGATTGTGCTACACAACAGTGACCACTCCATGTCTATTTCTGATATTTTTTTGTTTTTGTTTTTGTTGTTTTTTACTGTAACTGTATACATTAAATTATTCTGTTTTGTATGTAGACCACTGTATGTGTAACTTTGTGTTGGTTGGGAATGGGATGTACACTGTGTACATTGTTTTTGTAGGAAAAATGAAATATATTTGTTACCGTGTATTTGTGTGTTCTGAGTATAAAAACAATATTCTCAAATATTTTACAACACACTTATGTATGTACTGTCTGTAGTAATGGCAACACTGAACCAAAAAAAGGCCTAAGTCATTATGATGAATGGAGAAGAAGTGTTTTCCATTCATCATAGTGTTTTACATTGAGCACATCAGTGTTCAACTGGTTCTTACAAATGTCTATTCATATGATGGTTTGTGTGTGTCATTTGAAAACAAAATACAATTTTGATAAGAAATAACATTGTTTTGAATGTAAAGTTTCATTTTGCTGGAGAATTGAGGGGTTTTGCCCATTGTGTGTGTGTTTTTTGATTTGTGTGTAGAGTTCTGAGAATATGAGGCATGCTTTCAGATAATGTGTGTAAACAATCGAGAAAAGGTGTAACAGGTGTGCCTTCTTAAAAGTTAATTTGTGGAATGTATTTCCTTCTTAATGCATTTGAGCCAATCAGTTGTGTTGTGACAAGGTAGTGGGGGTATACAGAAGATAGCCCTATTTGGTAAAAGACCAAGTCCATATTATGGCAAGAACAGCTCAAATAAGCAAAGAGAAATGACAACAACAACACAATTAAACCCAACCAAATCATGAGAAAACAAAAAGAGAATTACTTGACACATTGGAAAGAATTAACAAAAAAACAGAGCAAAGTAGAATGCTATTTGGCTCTAAACAGAGAGTACACAGTGGCAGAATACCTGACCACTGTGACTGACCCAAACTTAAGGAAAGCTTTGACTATGTACAGACTCAGTGAGCATAGCCTTGCTATTGAGAAAGGCCGCCGTAGGCAGACCTGGCTCTCTAGAGAAGAAAGGCTATGTGCACATTGCCCACAAAATGAGGTGGAAACTGAGCTGCACCTTCTGCCAAATGTATGACCATATTAGAGACACATATGTCCCTCAGATTACAGAGATCCACAAAGAATTCAAAAACAAACCAATTTTGATAAACTCCCTTATCTACTGGGTGAAATACCACAGTGTGCCATCACAGCAGCAATATTTGTGACCTGTTGCCACTAGAAAAGGGCAACCAGTGAAGAACAAACACCATTGTAAATACAACCCATATTTATGTTTATTTATTTTCCCATTTGTACTTTAACTATTTGAACATTGTTACAACACTGTATATATACATAATATGATATTTGAAATGTCTTTATTCTTTTGGAACTTCTGAGTGTAATGTTTACTGTTAATATTTATTGTTTATTTCACTTTTGTTTACTATCTACTTCACTTGCTTTGGCAATGTTAACATACGTTTCCCATGCCAATAAAGCCCTTAAATTGAAAATTGAATTGAATTGAATTTAAATTGAATTGAAACGACAGTCCATCATTACTTTAAGACATGAGGGTCAGTCAATACGGAAAATTTCAAGAACTGTGAAAGTTTCTTCAAGTGCAGTCACAAAAACCATCAAGCGCTATGATGAAACTGGCTCTCATGAGGACCGCCACAGGAATGGAAGACCCAGAGTTACCTCTGCTGCAGAGGATAAGTTCAATAAGAGTTCCCAGCCTCAGAAATTGCAGCCCAAATAAATGCTTCACAGAGTTCAAGTTACAGACACATCTCAATGTCAACTGTTCAGAGGGGACTGTGTGAATCAGGCCTTCATGGTCGAATTGCTGCAAAGAAACCACTACTAAAGGACACCAATAATAAGAAGAGACCTGCTTGGACCAAGAAACACGAGCAATGGACATTAGACCGGTGGAAATTTGTCCTTTGGTCTGGAGTCCAAATTGGAGATTTTTGGTTCCAACTGCCATGTCTTTGTGAGACGCGGTGTGGGTGAACGGATGCTCTCCGCATGTGTAGTTCCCACCGTAAAGCATGGAGGAGGAGGTGTTATGGTGTTGGGGTGCTTTGCTGGTGACACTGTCTGTGATTTATCAAGGCACAGCATTCTGCAGCGATACGCCATCCCATCTGGTTTGGGCTTAGTGGGACTATCATTTGCTTTTCAACAGGACAATGACCCAACACACCTCCAGGCTGTGTAAGGGCTATTTTACCAAGAAGGAGAGTGATGGAGTGCTGCATCAGATGACCTGGCCTCCACAATCCCTCGACCTCAACCCAATTGAGGAAAAGGGTGGCTATTTGAAAAATCTCAAATGTTGATTTGTTTAACACTTTTTGGGTTACTACATGATTCCATATGTGTTTTTTCATAGTTTTGATGTCTTCACTATTATTCTACAATGTAAAAAATAGTGAAAATAAAGAAAAACCCTTGAATGAGTAGGTGTGTCCAAACTTTTGACTGGTACTGTATATATACAGTTTAGAATCACTGGTCTAAACTACTCTGGCCATGGTGATCATCTTAATCCTGAACTATGGTGGCGTGTGTATGTGGAACAGCTGGTGTGTGTGAGGGATGGGACAGAGGGTATGTCTATCGTGTGTGTGTGTTTGTCAGAGGCCTAGAGACATGACTATACACACAACAGAGAGCCCACACACAGACTGAGACACTCACAACAGCATGAGCTGGGCCAGCTGCAACCTCAGGGCTCTATTTCATGGTTTTACATGCATGCACACATACACACACACACACACACACACACACACACATACACACCACCTCATGCTTTAGTCTTCTAGGTCAGTGGTTCCCAACCAGGGGTACTAGGACCCTGGGGTACTTGAAAAGATCCATGAGACCATAGGGCATAGACTTACTGGTAAAATGCGCATGAGGGGGGTACTTCAGGGGTACTCTGGGCAGAGAAAAATTCAGTTGGTGTTACAGTAACCGGAAAAGGTTGGGAACCACTGATCTAGGAAACACACTATACAGTAACAATACATAGAAAATGGTACAGTAGAAACAGAGACAATGGCTGCTTCTGGCCTAAAGGAACATACTGCACTCTTAATGGCTCCTAAAGGAACATACTGCACTCTTAATGGCTCCCAAATGAACATACTGCACTCTTAATGGCTCCTACAGGAACATACTGCAGTCTTAATGGCTCCTAAAGGAACATACTGCACTCTTAATGGCTCCCAAAGGAACATACTGCACTCTTAATGGCTCCTAAAGGAACATATTGCAGTCTTAATGGCTCCTACAGGAACATACTGCAGTCTTAATGGCTCCTAAAGGAACATACTGCACTCTTAATGGCTCCTAAAGGAACATACTGCACTCTTAATGGCTCCTACAGGAACATACTGCAGTCTTAATGGCTCCTAAAGGAACATACTGCACTCTTAATACCCCCAGACCAACCCAGACAGACAGACAGACAGACAGACAGACAGACAGACAGACAGACAGACAGACAGACAGACAGACAGACAGACAGACAGACAGACAGACAGACAGACAGACAGACAGACAGACAGACAGACAGACAGACAGACAGACAGACAGACAGACAGACAGACAGACAGACAGACAGACAGACAGACAGACAGAACGACAGACAGACAGACAGAACGACAGACAGACAGACAGACAGACAGACAGAGCCACCAAGGCTTCTTAGGCCAAGTATTATCTATCCTGTTGCCTAGTCACTTTATCCCTACCTATATGTACATATCTACCTCAATTACCTCGAACCCCTGCACCCTGACTCATTACTGGTACCCCATGTATATAGCCAAGCTATCATTGCTCATTGAGTATTTATTCCTGGTGTTATTATTTTTCTATTATTTCTCTTTTTTTCTCTCTGCATTGTTGTGAAGGGCCTGTAAGTAAACAAGCAGACAGTGAAGTATAACTCTGTCCCAACCTCAAACCCCACTGCACCGCTGTAATACACACTACATAAAACAGAATGAATCACTGCTCCTTCAAAGTGATCGGAAACTCAAGCGTGAGGTTTGCCAGGACGATCCCACCCTGGAATCTTTAGGAATCATGGAACAATGGAATAAAAACAATCATCTCTCAAAACACGGCATATTTTACATTTCCCCCTCCCCACCTGCTGTCTGTCATATACTATTAGAAGGGAAGAGGATCACAGTGAGTAACCTCTTTGGCCCAGACCAGTGTGTGTGTGTGTGTGTATGTGTGTGTGTATGTGTGTTTGTGTGTGTGTGTGTGTGTGTGTGTGTGTGTGTGTGTGTGTGTGTGTGTGTGTGTGTGTGTGTGTGTGTGTGTGTGTGTGTGTGTGTACATGCGACGGACCCGACCACCCAGACAGGCACCCAAGCTCCACAGCTCGCTCTCCCCAGGAATGAGTGCCAAATCCCAGCCCCGTTTGGCCGTTTCCTTTGGCCCAAACCCACCCGTAATGGAGCTTTTATCAGAGACCATCCTTAGCTAGAGGAGGGTAACCTCCAACTCACACAGTCGCTCCACTCCACACCTGCAATGAAAGCTGTCCCACTGCAACTGCAATATTGTCTCTTCCTCTGGGCTATTCCGGGCTGAGGTTAACCAGTTAGTCAGGACCCCCGTCTCCACACACCCATATTTAGCTGCCCGCGGAATGCCTGGATTAAATCATGTCTGTTTGTTTTAGGCAAATACTAAATATTCATTAGTGGTTAGGTTCTGATTCCTTCTCATTATTTTGTGTTAAGCTCTGTAATCTGCAACGGGCATTTTATCCTTCTCGAACCCCCGAAATAATCATAAGCTAATATTGACGCGTGCTAAAGACGTGAGCCTGCGGTTAGAAGGCTGGGAACAGGCAAGAGGAGCCAAACTGAAAACCCACAAAGCTACACAGAGATCAGAGAAAGACAGAGGAACAAACTCTGTCTCAAACGCAAACCGTCGTCCACCATCCTTGTCTCTCAATCTCTCCATCTCTCACACTCACACGCTATTTTATTTTCAGAAAGACCAACACGAGAGAAAACAGTCCCGGCTTCCATTGGTGTTGTTATAGTTACCTGAAAGCAATTTTCTCCGACCAAAACAAATTAGGATCGCTCAGATACAGTATGTAGTGTGTGTGTGTGTGTGTGTGTGTGTGTTTATCCATGACGGTGCAGTAGTCTTAAAGGAAGAAGAGCAGGGAGCTCACACCTTTTTATAGCAACAGTTTATTTACCCATGCTTATTTGGCTACGGTGAAGGCGACTATTATTTTCTGCTGTTGCCAGCGGTAACAGAGCCCACTGGTAGTGCTGGGCTGTGGGCCTGGCGCGGGACCTGTCCTCACACACCATGCACGCACATACTGTACATATATACACACTCACGCACACACACACACTCAGGGGTGTACAGAGCCAGCGACTAAATAAGATGTCCATGCACACACACACACACACCGTCCCTACAGTACAGTGATGAAGGAGTGCTCTGTCCCTCTGTGGCCAGGGTGGTGAGGAGTTACCCAGGGGACACTCTGCCCTGTGGAGCGCTGGCGTCTGAGGCCACATTCACACGGCAGGGCAGACGAGACCAGGCCGCCAGGACACCCACATGGCACTGGAGCCAGAGAATCCTGCACCTTTCTCACAGCCCCCTCACTCTCTTACACCCCTCTCTCTCACCACCTCAAACCCCCTCTCTCTCTCATCCCCTCACCCTCTCTCTCTCATCCCCCTCACCCCCTCTCTCTCACTCCACTCACCCCCTATCTCTCTCACCCCCCTCTTTCTCACCCCCCTCACCCCTTCTCTCTCTCACCTCCCTCACCCTCTCTCTCTCACACCCTTCAACCCATCCCCCCCCCCCCCCCCCTCCCCTCTCTCTCCCCCCCTCACCCCTCTGGAGGGGGTCACAGGGTTATTGTGATAATACAGCTGTAAGGCTGTACCAACCTGTGCAGGTGTCTGTGAATGGAGCTTCAGAGACAGAGGGACTTCAACTGAACGTAGCATCAAAGCTACCAGGTAGAGGGGTGGAAGGATGGAAGGGTGGAGTGGTGGAGGGATGGAGGGGGGGAGTGGTGGGATGGAGGAGGTGAGTGGTGGAGGGATGGGGGAGGGGAGTGGTGGAGGGATGGAGGAGGGGAGTGGTGGAGGGATGGAGGGATGGGGGGAGTGGTGGAGGGATGGAGGAGGAGAGTGGTGGAGGGATGGAGGAGGGGAGTGGTGGAGGGATGGAGGGGGGAGTGGTGGAGGGATGGAGGAGGGGAGTGGTGGAGGGATGGAGGAGGGGAGTGATGGAGGGATGGAGGAGGGGAGTGATGGAGGGATGGAGGAGGGGAGTGATGGAGGGATGGAGGAGGGGAGTGGTGGAGGGATGGAGGAGGGGAGTGATGGAGGGATGGAGGAGGGGAGTGGAAGGACCATCATAAGGGTAGGGCCTCTGCCTAAAAAAAACTAAAAAGCAAGAAAGAAGAATGGGATCTGTGTGAGTTAAAGACACGACCATACAGGTTTCTTCTCTTTGATTTGGTGTCTTTGAGGTAGCTAAGTGCCATGGGGGCGCTGATGTCAGCTGCAGCGTAGTGATCATTTGCAGATGGTGACAAAGGACTGGATAATAAGGTAGGTTATCCTCAACAAAATAGACGACATGGGACAGGGGCTGCCCAGCAAACAGTGAACGTTCCTACAACATTAGGTAATGTTCCAATGGAACCCAATATGGTTTACAGCTAACGTTACCATTACAACATCCCATTTATGTTTTTTTAATCTCCCGGGAACATTATTTGATTAATATACAGTAGATTTATAGAAATATCAATGGAGAACAGAGAACAGAAGCTGTAGACAGAAACATTTTCTGTGAGAATTGTGTGTCCTGTGGAATATTGTGGTTGGCACAGTTTTCAACCTGTTACATAGGAAGGAGATGTCTGTGACAAGAAGGAGCTCTAGAATGCAGACTAGAATAGAAAAAGTTAATTTCAAACCCACTGGTCTGCATTCTGGATCTGGGCTCAGAGACTAGCTGATGGAAGGAAGCCAGGCGGCTTCACACGGGAGGAGAGGGGGGAATTAAGGAGAGGAGAGAAGGAGATGGAGTGAGACAGGAAGAAAAGGGTGGCGGGGGAGAGGGAACAGGGGGTTGGAAGTGGGGGGTTGGAAGTGATATCGCTGAAATCTGGGGGTTCACCGGACGGTGATGGACGAGGGACACTGAGTGATGGAGAGAATTGATGGAGGAGAGAATTGATGAAGAGATTGGGGGGAGGAGTGATGGAGGGGGTGAGCTGGTTGTGCCTGACAGGTACCACCCCCCACCCCCCAAAAATCTACATTGTCCAAATTACTTCCCCCATAACCACAGAGAGAGACAGAAAGAGAGAGACCGAAAAAGAGAGAGACCGAAAGAGAGAGAGACAGAAAGAGAGACAGAAAGAGAGACAGAAAGAGAGAGACAGAAAGAGAGAGACAGAAAGAGAGAGAGACAGAAAGAGAGAGACAGAAAGAGAGAGACAGAAAGAGAGAGAGACAGAAAGAGAGAGACAGAAAGAGAGAGACAGAAAGAGAGAGGGACAGAAAGAGAGAGAGACAGAAAGAGAGAGACAGAAAGAGAGAGAGACAGAAAGAGAGAGACAGAAAGAGAGAGAGACAGAAAGAGAGAGACAGAAAGAGAGAGACAGAAAGAGAGAGAGACAGAAAGAGAGAGACAGAAAGAGAGAGAGACAGAAAGAGAGAGAGAAAGAGAGAGACAGAAAGAGAGAGAGACAGAAAGAGAGAGACAGAAAGAGAGAGACAGAAAGAGAGAGAGACAGAAAGAGAGAGACAGAAAGAGAGAGAGACAGAAAGAGAGAGAGACAGAAAGAGAGAGACAGACAGAGATAAAAATAGACAGTATTGGTTGAAAGAAGAAAGAAAATGCAGGAGGTCACAGTGAAATCCTGTCTGTTTCCTGACCTCAGTGTTTCATTGACAGACCCAGAAAAGAGAGGGAGAGGGAGAGAAACCCCTCAGATCAGCATAATGACTGGGGAGATAACACCAGGCCGGTAGGCTGGATTAATGATTCAAGGGGAATCAAGGAGACGGGAAGAGAAGGGCATTCCACAAGTGGTTTGTCATGTTCCCTCTGCTGTGACCCCCTGGGATGACCCCAGCATGCTCCTCCCAGCCCCAGATACTCTCCCCAGCAGCAGGCCCAGAGCTTCCATCTCCAGAGCAGAGTGTGGAGTCACTTTGTTCTGACATCATCATCCTTTACTCTGAGGGAAGCACTGACAGGGCCGTTAGGTCCATTGAAGAGAGATGGATGGGAGCACTTTGTCTTCTGAAGGAGGAGGAGAAAGAAGTTAACTGATAGGATGAGGAGGAGGATATAGAATAGAGACTGAATAGCAGAGGATGTTATGCAGCAGAGTAAATGTAACAGATCAAGATAGAAAGAAACCAGATCCAGGAAAATAATAGAAACTAAACAAATATAAATTAATAGAACGATGGATCAGACTTGACTAGACTAGACTCTAATAAATAAAATAGTATAGAATAGAATAGATTTGCTGTTGCCAACTGAAACAGGCCTCCTTACCTCCTCCCAGTCCAGCCTTAAGACTGCCATGTACAGTGAGACAGGTCAGCCCTATCGACTGCCATGTACAGTAAGACAGAACAGCCCTATCGACTGCCATGTACAGTAAGACAGAACAGCCCTATCGACTGCCATGTACAGTAAGACAGAACAGCCCTATAGACCAGAGGTTGGAACCGGTTCATGGAACAGAACAGAAAACTGGAAAATAACAAAATAGCAAAGCCCTCACTCTCACTCAGAAACGTATTCCAGTGTCTGCCTGCAAGCTGCACATCTTTGCCAGTGTATGTGCGTGTTTAGGCTAATTGCCCCTCCCCCCTCCGAAGCATAGGCTACTGTACTGACGTTACTATCGTGATTCAGAAGATTGGGAGAGAGATGTTTTATTAGCTAGAGAAGAATGGATTAACTTTTTCAATGCTAGTTAAGGAAACTATAGGCCTAGTTATCACGTTTCACGTTGGATTTATTAACTACAAAAAGGTAAGACGTGTTTTTAATTCTGGTGCCGCTTTGCACACACAAGCTTGTTAGCTAGCTAGCTCAAAGGACATTCAAAGTTCCTCCATAGAAGCCACTCCTCCTAGGTATAATTATGTGGACCTAATTCAGATAATGCATGTCATAACAAGATGCCCAGCGCTTCAAGTCTCCTCCTCTGTCACGGATTCTGCCGAGGCTGCTCCTCCTCCTTGTTCGGGCAGGCTTCGGCGTTCGTCGTCCCCGGAGTACTAGCTGCCACCGTTGAATGTTTCTATGTTTGATTGCTTTTGTCTGTCTATAGCACCTGTGTCCGTTTGTGTCTGATTATCTGTTCTATAAGTTGCCTGTTTTGTATTGGTTAGGTTGTGTGTTGTTTTTCGCATGTCAGTTAGTGCTGCGTGTTTGCTCTGTTTGTTGTTTTGGAGTTTACGCACAGTTTGCGTAATCGCTTGCCTCTGTGTGTTTTTGAAGCCGTTTATTGTATTTTTGCCTAGTGGTTAACTAGTAAACTTTGTTGGACTAAGCTTCGGTGTCCTGCGCCTGACTTCCACACCACACTTACATCAGCCCTTGACAGAACAACACACCATTATGGAGTCAGCAGGAGCAGCGGCGGCACCCAAGTCGCTGGAGGATCGGATCAGCGACCAAGACACCATGATCCGGCAACTTGGGGCCGCCATGAACGAGGTGTCCAACACTCTACGCCGGTTGGTTACGGGAGAGGTGCCCACGCCTTCGCACACCTTACCATCACCATCGGCCAGTCCTCCTCTCCCAGCACCGGAACCCAGTGGCATTCGGCTCTCGCTCCCGAGGGCATATGATGGTTCTGCAGCCGGGTGTTAGGGGTTCCTCCTGCAGGTGGAACTATACCTGGCCACCATACACCCGGTGCCCTCGGGATACGAGAGCGTCTCCGCCCTCATCTCCTGTCTATCCGGCAAGGCGTTGGAGTGGTCCAACGCCGAATGGAGGGGAATAGACGCCGCTACCATCACCTACGCGGAGTTCTCCCGCCGCTTCAGGGCTGTGTTCGATCATCCACCTGAGGGGAAAGCAGCGGGGGAGCGTCTGTTCCACCTCCGACAGGGGAAGAGGAGTGCACAGGAGTTCGCCCTGGAGTTCCGGACTCTAGCGGCGGATGCGGGGTGGAATGAGAGGGCCCTCATCGACCATTACCGGTGTAGCCTACGAGAGGACGTTCGTCGTGAGCTGGCCTGCAGGGACACCAACCTATCCTTCGACCAGTTGGTGGACATTTCCATCCGTCTCGACACCCTGCTGGCTACCCGCGGACGTCCCGAGTGGGGGTCGTCCATTCCACCCTCCAGCACCTCCGAGCCGATTCCCATGGAGCTCGGGGGTGCTGGCGCTAGGGAGAGGAGGAGAGAGAACCCGAGGGGGGCCGTCCCCTGCACCAACTGTGGCCGTGGAGGACACACTGCGGCTAGGTGCTGGGGAGGGTCTCCTGGGAGAGGGGACAACAGGTCACGCACCGGGGAGTCATTTCAGGTGAGTAGGCGCCCCACTTACCCAGAGCTCTCTGTTGGTCACATGAGTATACCTGTGAGATTTCCACAGGTGGCACCTCATTCCCAGCATAAGGCGCTAGTAGATTCAGGCGCAGCTGGGAATTTTGTTGATCGTGAATTTTGTTATAGGCTAGGAATTCCCCTTCGGCCGGTAGAAGCCCCTTTTCCTGTTCATGCCCTAGACAGCCGGCCGCTGGGGTCGGGGTTGATCAGAGAAGTCACAGCACCACTTAAGATGACGACGCAGGGGGGTCATGAGGAGATCATTCAGTTTTATCTGATCGACTCTCCTGCGTATCCCGTGGTGCTGGGGCTTCCCTGGTTAAGATGGATCTCAGGAGCGCGTACAATCTGGTGCGCATTAGGGAGGGGGATGAATGGAAAACAGCATTTAGCACCACCTCGGGTCATTATGAGTATCTCGTCATGCCATACGGGTTAATGAATGCTCCTTCAGTCTTCCAATCCTTTGTTGACGAGATTTTCCGGGACATGCATGGGCAGGGTGTGGTAGTATACATTGACGACATCCTAGTGTACTCTTCTACCCGAGCCGAGCATGTAGCCCTGGTGCGCCAAGTATTGAGGAGGCTGTTGGAGCATGACTTGTATGTTAAGGCAGAGAAATGCCTGTTTTTCCAGGAGTCCATCTCCTTTTTGGGTTATCGATTGTCCACGTCTGGTGTGAAGATAGAGGTTGACCGTGTGTCGGCCGTGCGTAATTGGCAAACTCCAACCACTGTAAAAGAGGTGCAGCAGTTTTTGGGTTTTGCTAATTACTACCGGAGGTTTATCCGGGGCTTTGGACAGGTGGCAGCTCCCATTACGTCCCTGCTAAAGGGGGGTCCGGTGCGTTTGCAGTGGTCAGCTGAAGCGGACAGGGCATTTGTTAGACTGAAGAACCTGTTCACTTCGGCTCCGGTGCTGGCGCATCCGGAACCCGCTTTACCATTTCAAGTTGAGGTAGACGCGTCCGAGGCCGGTATTGGGGCAATCCTGTCGCAACGGTCCGGCACGCCACCCAAGCTCCGCCCCTGTGCGTTCTACTCTAAGAAGCTCAGCTCGGCGGAGCGTAATTATGACGTAGGGGACAGGGAGCTGTTGGCTGTAGTCCAGGCCCTAAAGGTGTGGAGGCATTGGCTTGAGGGGGCTCAACACCCTTTCCTCATTCTGACTGACCACCGTAACCTGGAGTACATCCAGGCAGCTAGGAGATTGAACCCTCGTCAGGCTAGGTGGAACATGTTCCTGACCCGGTTTGTTTTTAAGATCACATACATCCCAGGGTCCCAGAACGGTAAGGCAGACGCCCTGTCCCGGCGGTATGACACAGAGGAGAGGTCCATCGAGCCTACTCCCATACTGCCGGTGTCTTGTCTGGTGGCTCCGGTGGTGTGGGAGGTCGATGCGGAGATCGAGCGGGCACTGCGTACCGACCCTACTCCCCCCGAGTGTCCTGTGGGGCGGACGTACGTTCCGCTCGAGGTTCGTGACCGCCTTATTTATTGGGCTCATACATCACCCTCCTCTGGACATCCAGGTATTGGCCGGACAGTGCACTGCCTTAGCGTGAAATACTGGTGGCCAACGTTAGCTACGGATGTGAGGGTTTATGTCTCCTCCTGCTCGGTGTGCGCCCAGTGTAAGGTGCCTAGACATTTGCCCAGGGGAAAGTTACATCCCCTGCCCGTTCCACAACGACCATGGTCCCACCTCTCGGTGGATTTTGTGACCGACCTTCCCTCCTCCCAGGGGAATACCACCATTTTGGTCGTTGTGGATCGGTTTTCCAAGGCCTGTCATCTCCTCCCAATGCCGGGTCTCCCTACTGCCCTACAGACCGCTGAGGCCCTATTTACCCACGTGTTCCGGCACTATTGGGTCCCCGAGGATATTGTGTCTGACCGAGGTCCCCAGTTCACCTCCAGAGTCTGGGGGGCGTTCATGGAATGCTTGGGGGTCTCGGTGAGCCTTACCTCGGGGTACCACCCAGAGAGCAATGGGCAGGATGTGTTAGGTTTCTGAGGTCCTATTGCCAGGGCCGGCCGGAGGAGTGGTCTAGGTATATCCCCTGGGCAGAGATGGCCCAGAACTCTCTCCGCCACTCCTCCACCAATTTAACACCTTTCCAGTGTGTTTTAGGGTATCAGCCGGTCCTGGCACCATGGCACGAGAGCCAGATCGAGGCCCCTGCGGTGGATGAGTGGATTCGGCGCTCGGAGGAGACGTGGGACGCTGCACATGTCCATCTGCAGCGGGCCATCAGTCGACAAAAGGCGAGCGCCGATCGCCACCGCAGTGAGGGACCGGTAAACGCACCGGGAGATCGAGTCTGGCTCTCGACTCGAAACCTGCCCCTCCGCCTGCCCTGCCGGAAGCTGGGTCGGCGGTTTGTGGGGCCCTTTAAAGTCCTGAGAAGATTGAACGAGGTGTGTTACAGGTTACAACTGCCTATTGATTACAAGAATATTAACCCCTCGTTCCATGTGTCTCTTCTCAGGCCGGTGGTAGCTGGCCCACTCCAAGAAGATGAGATAGGAGAGACCCCTCCGCCCCCATTGGACATCGAGGGGGCCCGGCGTACAGGGTCCGGACCATCTTGGACTCGAGGCGCCGGATGAGTGGTCTCCAGTATCTCGTGGAGTGGGAGGGGTACGGTCCGGAGGAACGGTGCTGGGTGCCTAGGAGGGACATCCTAGATCCATCCCTCCTGACTGAGTTCCACCGTGGGCATCCCAGGCGCCCAGGTCCACGTCCTCCTGGCCGTCCCCGAGGCCGGGGTCGGCGCACGGCTGGAGCCGCGCGTCAAGGGGGGGGTACTGTCACGGATTCTGCCGAGGCTGCTCCTCCTCCTTGTTCGGGCAGGCTTCGGCGTTCGTCGTCCCCGGAGTACTAGCTGCCACCGTTGAATGTTTCTACGTTTGATTGCTTTTGTCTGTCTATTGCACCTGTGTCCGTTTGTGTCTGATTATGTGTTCTATAAGTTGCCTGTTTTGTATTGGTTAGGTTGTGTGTTGTTTTTTGCATGTCAGTTAGTGCTGCGTGTTTGCTCTGTTTGTTGTTTTGGAGTTTACGCACAGTTTGCGTAATCGCTCGCCTCTGTGTGTTTTTGAGGCCGTTTATTGTATTTTTGCCTAGTGGTTAACTAGTAAACTTTGTTGGACTAAGCTTCGGTGTCCTGCGCCTGACTTCCACACCACACTTACATCAGCCCTTGACATCCTCAACCCTCTCTCGATCTCTCCCCACCCGCAAAATTTCAGTCTCATCTTGTGCCATAGGCTACACTTGTCTGTCCATCACGCATGTAAACATCTAGCTTGCCTGCTCTATCCACACTGATTGGGGAAGTCATTTAATGAGCTAAATTGAGAAAACTGTTGATTTCACAGGTTAAAAAAGGAACAGAGATTAACGTGAATTTTTTGGGGGTTGAACCTGTTCAGAACTTTATTTTGCTGGTTGGAACGGTGGAACGGAACGAAAAAAAATGGTGCTTCTGTTCAGAACTAAACGATTGGAGAAAAATGTTGGTTCCAACTCCTGCTATAGACTGCCATGTACAGTGAGACAGAAACAGCAGAGTCCTCCTCCATGTAACTACAGGAGACAGCATTCCCCTGGGGCAGACTGTAGCATGAAAGGGAGAGATCACCCGCTCTCAGCTGGACCCCCGGTCCACCAATGAGAAAGCCAGGAACCCTGTAACCGAGGCCTGGGGGCAGGGTTAGGGGTCAGGGGTCAGGGGTTGGAGGGGTGAAGAAGTGACAGAAAGGCGATTGATGCCTGCTGACAAAACCTGAGCCCACTGGGTCAGTAGCTCTATCCCTGGGGTAGGGGGAAATCTGAAGCACCCCTCCCCGACACCCCCAACGTACCACGGCACCCCTCAACCCGCCTCCCTGTCCTGTCCTGTCCCATACTGTAAAGGGGCAACATGGTCTCAGTAAAAGGAGAGCTCTGACATATGCAGTATAACGTTACATGCAGAACCAAATTCCTTCAGAGGGGTCATCCAATGTGTGTGTGTGTGTGTGTGTGTGTGTTGAGGGGTTGCAGGGGGGAGGGGGGGGGGGGTAGAGTGGTTGGAGTGTGGTGGTGGTAGTGGGGTTTGGGGGTGAGGAGGGCTGGGGGTATATGGTTGAACTGTCACAGATCGAGTTACATGGGGGACCAATCCCTGAAACGAAAACACTGTTAAATCTCACAAATGGATTTTCAAAGATATTGTTACATGTAGCCAACAGGCCTCCATGAGGAAAAATAGTAAAATAGTAAAAAAGGAGGCAGACAGGTTATTTTTGTTGTTTATTTTTACTTTCAGTCACCACCATTTCATCCCAGACCAGAGTGAACGAGAGGAACAGAACATGTAACCCAGACCTGGCTCCCTCCTCCTCCCTCCTCCTCGTCCCTCCTCCCTCTTTCCCTTTCTCCACCTCTCTTCTTCTCTTCTCTCGTTACATGAAGTCATCTACGCAGAGTGGAATCTCAACACAGCCCGGATAGAATGTGAGACGCTCGCAAATGTATATGAAAATACAGTAAAGGCTCTATGATGAGATGAAACGTGTCATAATCTGTCTGAATCAGAGAAGCTGCCAAGACAATATAGTGCTTCTGTTTGGCCTCTCCTGGCTTCACCCTGGCTCATTACGCATAACCTGTCACGAAGTCCAGAGGTAGGTGTGTATGTGTGTGTGTGTGTGTGTGTGTGCGTGTGCGTGGGTGCGTGTGTGCGTGTGTGTGTTGAGAGGGATGGAATAGTATGGAAGCCAGTGAGGAGCCTACAGGTCTGGCTATGCAGTCATAAACCCACCCAAAGGACCAGCCATTTGCTGGAAGACAATGGCATCCTGGCTAAAATCCGGGCTAAATGAACAGCTACTGTATATTCCTAGACATGGAAAAATAGTTAATACTTCTATACATATACTGTCCAGTATATACGGTAACTCTATGGCTGTATCCAACCCTTCTCCCAAGACTGAAGCATTTAGAGCATTCCCCACATTACTCTTTGGAGGACATCCAATTCTTGAACAAAGCAGAACTTTCCTTCACCTTTTTCTTTTAACATGGGTAACACCAACTGATCTTCACCTTTTATTTTAACATGGGTAATACCAACTGATTTTCACCCTTTCTTTTAACATGGGTAATACCAACTGACCTTCACCTTTTCTTTTAACATGGGTAATACCAACTGATCTTCACCTTTTCTTTTAACATGGGTAATACCAACTGATCTTCACCTTTTCTTTTAACATGGGTAATACCAACTGATCTTCACCTTTTCTTTTAACATGGGTAATACCAACTGACCTTCACCTTTTCTCTGTCACTTGTTTACTTCTGAGGAGATGTGAGAAGAAGTTGAAAAACAAAGCTGGCCATGTCCTCTCATAACTCCTTTGAACAAATCCCATTTTTTTTAAAAACAAAAGGTTTTAAGATTACCCTTGTTCAATGCCTCTCACAGGTTTACTGGAAACCCGAGGAGAACACAAGAGAACAGAGGGAAAAGACGTAACCATTTCCATGATAACTGTTTTAAACAAACAACATAAAAGGTTCTAGACCTGAACCAGCCGACCTTCCTCCCACGTGACACTAGTTGCCTGATGTCTGAAGAGAGGTGAGTAGAGGTTAGACGCAACAAAACCACTTCCCTCATTACTTTTAAACCAAACAACTTTTTAATGCCTGAACTAGTTGACCTCCAGTCTCTCTCTCACACTAGTTCACTAGAAGAGAGGAGGAGGACAGAGGAGAACAGAGGGCTGGTGGTGTTTGAAGCCTAGCCTGAAGGTCATATTAACATCCCTGGTCACTTCCCCAGTGTTTCCTCTGCTGATTGGGCCTGTTTATCACATTAGGATAGAGGTCAAGGATGGGGTCAAACCAAAGCCAGGGCTAACCAACAGACACACTCATAAACACTGTCCAGATCCTCAGATCTTGTCAGAAACACGAGAAAGTGTTAAGGTGGAATGTCATTGTAGTTTAGGAGGTTAGAAAGTGTATGTGGGACTTAGTAAGATAATTGCAAACACCTATCACCAACACAAACCTGCATTACCCCTCCTCCCCTCCACCCCTCCCCTCCCCTCTTCCCGCCCCCTCCTCCTGTCTCCTCCCATCCCCTCCTCCCCTCCCCTCCCCTCCTCCCCTCCTCCCTTCCCCGCCTCCTGTGTAATTTGCAGTGTCAGCCCTCCCTCTCCTACCTCAGTCCCTCAGATCACCGTGACACTCACAGGAAGCTTTTATCTAGCAGACAGGGGCCTAGTGTTAGTGTGGGCCTTTCACTGTGACCTGGGCCTCGCCTGGGCTCACCCTGTGGCAGAGGGGCAGCCCTCCCTGGGGCTGACAGGCCCGGGACCTCCCCTGGCTGGCCTAGTTGACCCTCTGGCTGCTCTAATTGTGTGTAATGCCAGGGCTGTGGCCCCTCGGGCCCCCGGGGCCTCACTGTGGAGAGGCCTCAGGCTACGGGCCAATTATTTCCATGTTGTTGACACAGACAACCTGACAGTCTCCCCTCTCTCTCTTTCAACTCTCTCTCCCACACACCTCCTGCCCTCCCCTCTTTCTTTTTTTCTCCCACTCCCTTCTCTCTTCAGGGACCACCTAGGTTTTCACAGCCCTTATGCACTCAGGAGGATTGGGTATTTTTTTTCATGCTGTGTTGGCAGGATCTTTTCAATGTTGTGCGCCCACACACACATGCACGCCCACATGCATGCATAAGCGTGAGTATACAAACACACACACACTCTGTATACCAGTGAAGAAGGCCATTTGCATGGCTGCCTGAGGCAAGGCCAGGAAGGGAGGGTATGAGAGGGTGTGAGAGGTTAAAGGGGAGCTGGGAATAACTGTGGTGTGTTAACCTCTCTCCAGCCCAAAATATAACATTTCTATTTGGGATGATATGTGTGTTATTGTTGTCGGGTTGCCATAAGCTCTTTCCCTCCTCCTGTTCTCTCTACTCTCTGTCGCTCTCTCTCTCTAGCCTGGCCACAGATTTGATTGTGCTGTGCATAGCCAAGTCCTATGATCATTGTCAATGCCAAACAATGGCAACAACCATAGACGTTGGCTGAACACAGCACAAACAGATCTGGGACCACCAGACTGCTTTTTCTCTTTGCCAAACTTTGGTAATGAGAGTGGGGTGTGCAGGATTTTGCTCAAGCCCTACACAAAAACACCTGATTCCACCAATCACCTGATCATCAAAACCTTGATTAGATTAATCAAGTGTGTTAGCGCTGGGCTGGAAATATAGCCTGAACAACATGGTGTTCTCCAGTACCAGGGTTGGTGTCCTCAGCACTCTGTGCTTTATCTCTCTGTCCTGGTATTTCGTACAGGGCAGCTGTCTGCGATGTTTGGCGTGGATCACTGTTTGTGAACTCACTGGCTGGTTGGATCTCTGACTGTGCTTCCCTGGAAGTCTTGATGTTGGAGCCGGGTTTCCTACCAGAGCTCTGGGCCACTGGGAGAAAGAGACAGGGAGTTCTTGAGAAGTTCTGTAGATGAAGTGGGAAGGTGCTCTTAGCTTTTCAGGGCTGAATTCTGACATACATTCATGTCAGGATTCAACTTTGAGGTCAATGCATTGATTTCAATGAGAAATAGAGTTCGTAGGAACCTTTGAGTAATACACTGCATTGCTTACAGTTTTTGCCTATTGCTTACACACTTTTTGCAGAATTTGGCTCATTATGTCAAAACTCAACACACAAGCCAATCAGACATAGCACTTGGAGATTAACAACTCAGATATATGCCAAAATGAAACACTGCAATCAAAACTTAACACTCCTTTCTAAAAATGAAATTCTTGCAACAAAACCATACACACAAGCAACATTTGAATGACTCTTTCATATCAGCAGCAACACACTGATGGGCTTTATATAAAACACTGCAGTCTTTGTGTTTCTATTTTTATTGTCATTTTATTGTCATTGTCGTCTGTAAAACTCAAAAGTAGAATTTCTGCAGTAATCAAACAGTATTTACAAAAAAGTTTTTACAAAAAAACAAACGTTCTTACAGAAATTCTTAACATCAAATTTAGCAACAAAACAAGTAAAAAAACTAAACAATTACTGGTTAAATTGCTATTGGGGGAAAAATGCAATGATCTGTCCTGTATTGTAGGGACCTAGAGTGGCATGATGATGCAGGACTCCTTGGACACTAATTGCAGCACACAAGGTGATATTTCCCCCACGCTGCCCAGGGACATTTACAACAGCCCTTTGTCCAACTACGTTACGGCCCGACGCCTGGTTTTGGCCAGATTGAAGCCTGCCTCATCCACGTAGATGAACTCATGCGGCAGTTCGGCGGCATCAAACTCCAGAACTGTCTGTAACAGAAAATATTGAATAGTGTTACTGAAAACACATACAGTAACTACAATGTCTATATTTTCACACAAGTAGGGGCTGGTTTGGGTGAGTATAGACAAAAACTACAAGCTACAGGCAGGGCAGGGCAGGTGGCAGCATAAACCCACATCACAATATATAGTTTGTAAAGTAAAGTGACACATACCTGCACATAATCATGGCGCAGATCCTTGACCCTGACACTGTTCCTCTCAAAGTTGGATTGCATTATTTTCTCGCACCATTTCAATGATGGCAAGCTCTTGTTGTTGAGTGAAGAGCCGTTTCCCTTCCACCTTGAGGAGGTTGTCCAACCATTCTGTAGAAAATGCCACCACAAGATGTCATTGGTTGGGTTATTTTTCACATACTGTACTTTCAAACTGTACACAGTACTGCAACATCACAATGGTATTCCTTTAAATATACAGTACTTCACAGTACTACCCATTTTTGTATAGTATAGCTAGTACAGTAATACTGTAATATGATACAGAATCATGTGACACATACAGTAGGTACAGTCTGGAGTAGAAACTTGAAGATATACCTGTTCTCCAGTCGGAATGTCCTTATTATCGATGCTACTGTGTAGCGACTGAGGTTAGGGTGGACTCTTTGCCCAGCCTCTCTCATGGACAGGCCATGATTTATCACATGGTCCACCAGAGTAGCCCTGATGTCATCTGATATACGTCTCCGCACTGGTCCTCGTCCTCTTCCTCGTCCTCTTCCACATCTGACTCCTCTCTCTCTTTGTCCTCCTCTTACTCTGACTCTCATTGCCTCCATGCTTGCAAAGTTCTAAAAATGGCTTACCTGAGGCCTATTTGTAGTGCTAAGGCTCAGACTGGCTGGTGTTCTGTTTTCTGTGCAAGTGTTTTCAGGTGTGTATGTAAGTGCATACAATTGCCAGATGAGTTATGCATTTTGAACAGAGTGTTTTCCCAATGATAACAGGTGATTTCGTTTTTGAACAAAGTGTCTAATGTAAGAAAACGTGTGTAGTGTTTCGCAATAAGTGTGTTACAGAATTGCAAACAAAGTGCAAAGTTGACATTGTGTTTAAGCTATGGTTACACTGTGTTTAAGCTATGCTACAAGAAGTTTAGGTATTGAGGCTTTGGTCTAAGCATTCGGTTTTAGTGTGTAAGCAATGGGCAAAAACTGTAAGTTAGGATTCTGCCCTATGTCTGTCATTGTCCTCTCTGTGTCACTAGTCTGGATTGGTCATCATTTGACATTTTATTGACATCACCAGTCATCAAATGCGTATTTCCTTCCTGTTTTCAGTGACTCTATGGGAATCTGTGAGGAGGCAGAGGTCAGATGTATGTCAATACACAGTGAGGAGAATGGAGAACAGCTAGCCTGTAGGCCTTGTCTTCTCCATGGATACTGCATGGAGCTGAGCCAGAGGAGTGGGGAGAAGACAAGGCCTACACTGTCAGGGATTACTGTATGCCAGCTGGATCATGATACGCTGTGGGAGGGTGTGTGTGTGGGTGTGTGTGTGTGTGTGTGTGTGTGTGTGTGTGTGTGTGTGTGTGTGTGTGTGTGTGTGTGTGTGTGGGAGTGTGTGTGTGTGTGTGTGTGTGTGTGTGGGTGTGTGTGTGTGTGTGTGTGTGTGTGTGTGGGGGGGGGGGGGGGGGTTATGATCTGTTCCTTTCTGCAAGCTGTCAGCCATCAAGTTGGATGGGAATGAGGGGGAATGCCGAACCAAAATGGCCCAGAGGGTGTGTTTGTG
>NW_028161619.1:0-10000 GCF_964263955.1 Coregonus lavaretus | reverse complement strand
ACTCACTACTAGAGCTATAGTTACTAGGGGGACAATCACAGACTCACTACTAGAGCTATAGTTACTAGGGTGACAATCACAGACTCACTACTAGAGCTATAGTTACTAGGGGGACAATCACAGACTCACTACTAGAGCTATAGTTACTAGGGTGACAATCACAGACTCACTACTAGAGCTGGATTTTAGATCCAAGATCCTGACTAGTCCCAGACTAGTTTACAGACTGGGGCCTCCTGAGCAGATGGCCGACACATAGGAATGTCCTGAAATCAGATCATATTATATGCTATGGGTTAGGGTTAGTGATGACCGTCTAATAAACAGAGAATATATGGAGAGGATGGAGAGAAAACACCAGCTGTTCAAGTCTTATGACACTCTTGACTCTGTTCAGAACCTTGGTGCGACCTCTTAAAACTTTCCCCTTCAATAACAGGTTGGAGGAAGTACAGTATTACAGTATTATTAGTCACAACCTGCACCACCAACTTCCCATATCAAATAAAACCAGGAAGTGAATTAAAGCCAGTGAATAAACACTTCCTCTAAATGTGTCATTGACAGATTTAATAAAGTTAAAGTTGGCCTACAGATCATAGTCTGCGGCTTTAAAGCTGGCCTACACTGCAGTCTCTAAATGTGTCATCAACAGTCAAATGTGGGTCCGGATGAGAGGGGGTTCTGAATTATAGATGTCGCTTAGTGACATTGCTAGTCTTTTGACATGGCAAATAGATCAGTTACAGTGATAATTGAACATCTAATACCTTTGCATGTTTACATTTCTCTCCATTTCTTCTCTCTCTCTCTCTCTCTCTCCCTCTCCCTCCCTCACTCCCTGCCTCCCTATTTGGTTATATTTCTGGATCTCTGGAGCTACAGGGGGCCCGAGGACTGAAGCCTCTCTGTGTGGACACACTGAGGCACCCGACAGGGGTAGGCACCACCTTCCCTCACCTCTGCTGACACACAGTAATGCCTAATGGTAAGGAAGGGGGAAACTATTCAGCTGAGAGAGAGAGAGAGAGAGAGAGAGAGAGAGATAGAGAGAGAGAGAGAGAGAGAGAGAGAGAGAGAGAGAGAGAGAGAGAGAGAGAGAGAGAGAGAGAGAGAGAGAGAGAGAGAGAGAGAGAGAGAAAGGGAAAGAGATTTCAGTAAACTTGGTCAACAGTGGCCTGCCTCTCAGTGCCAAAGCAAACTCTATTTGCACTTGTTTCTGCCCTTAATCGCTCATCTAAACAAGCTTGGGGGTTAGAACTGGGGATAAAAGGGGAGAGGGGGGAGGAGGGGGAGGTGGAAAAGTGAGGAGGCAATAAAGGGGAGAGTGGTGGTGGGATTGGGTTTGCCAAAATAAATCCATGAATGCTCTCTTTCACTGGCTGGCATCTTTGATGTGAGCTATAATTGCAGCGCTCTTGTCCAGTCGTTGGAGCCTGTGGCGGTCCAGGCCCCGGTTGTATGCAGTGATGTCTGGCTGCAACGTTGGGGAAACATTATGACTTGAAGCGAATCGGGTGCAGAAGCCTAACTGTAACAAGCAAAAAAGGGAGGTTGGGGAGGTGGTGGGTGGAGGGAGGTTAGAAGGTGGAGGGAGGTTGGGGAAGTGGAGGTTGGAGGGAGGTTGGGGAGGTGGAGGGAGGTTGGGGAGGTGGATGGAGGTTGGGGAGGTGGAGGGAGGTTGGAGGGTGGAGGGAGGTTGGGGAGGTGGAAGGAGGTTGGGGAGGTGGATGGAGGTTGGGGAGGTGGAGGTTGGAGGGAGGTTAGAAGGTGGCGGGAGGTTGGAGGTTGGAGGGAGGTTGGAGGGTGGAGGGAGGTTGGGGAGGTGGAAGGAGGTTGGGGAGGTGGAGGAGGTGGAGGTTGGAGGGAGGTTATTAGGTGGAGGGAGGTTGGAGGGTGGAGGGATGTTGGAGGGTGGAGGGAGGTTGGGGAGTTTGGGGAATGTGTGTCTGTGTGTGCATGCGAACGTGTGAGCATGAGTGTGTGTGTAAGTGTGTGCAGTCGTGTACCTGCGTATGTTTGAGTGGGTGCGGCAACATCAGAGCCGGATGTAGAAGCCAAAGCTGCGGCAGGGAGGAAGTGACAGAGTTACATGTTCAGTGTTTAATACACATCTCCTTGATATTCTCTTTAGAAAGAAACCCCAGCCAACCTCGGGTTATTAAGGATGTGTCCCAAATGGTACCCTTTTGCCTATGTAGTGCACTACTTTTGACCAGGGCCCATATACTGTAGCTCTGGTCAAAAGTAGGGCACTATGTATTTACATTTACAGTCATTTAGCAGACGCTCTTATCCAGAGCGACTTACAGTTAGTGCATACATTTTCATACTGGCCCCACGTGGGAAACGAACCCACAACCCTGGCGTTGCAAGCGCCATGTTCTACCAACTGAGCTACAGGGAATGGCGTGACATTTGGGAGTCCCAACACTCTGTAGAATACAACACACAATGCACCTTTCAGTTTAGATTAGTTTACGCAATCCCCCCCCAAGGGTGTGTTGTACTGTTAGTTGAGAGTTGCAGCACTCTGTGAAAAAGGGGAAACCCCAAACCCGCCGTGGTGTTAGCTTCCACTGCACTTACTCTACCTACATGTCACTTTGAACTTGTTTTTTCCCTCCTTTAAATGGAAAATAAAATGGAAGTGGGATCAGTGCATGGTGTTGCTATAGCATACACACACACACCCTACAGTGCTTGTTGGGGCAGGGTGCCCTGCCTTGCTCAAAGGGGCTTTCTTGTGTTTGATTTCCTCGTGATGAGGACCGACCACTGACAGCTCACCTTGTTTGATGAGGAGCTCTTTGAAAGCCGGTCCCCTGTAAGCAGGTATTTTATTTATTTGATGTATTTCAGTACCCGGGCATCGCTCCAAGGTACACATTCCTTCTCCCCAGGGGCATAATGCCCTATCTCTTGTCCAGTGGGGTCTAGTCTGGTCTAGTCTGTTCTGGTCTCTGCTCTGTTCTGGTCTGGACTGGTCTGGTCTGTTCTCTAGTCTGGTCTGGTCTCTAGTCTGATCCGATCTGTTCTCTGGTCCCTGGTCCCTGGTCCCTGGTCTCTGGTCTCTGGTCTCTGGTCCCTGGTCCCTGGTCCCTGGTCTCTGGTCTCTGGTCTCTGGTCTCTGGTCTCTGGTCTCTGGTCTCTGGTCTCTGGTCTCTGGTCTCTGGTCTCTGGTCTCTGGTCTGGTCTGGTCTCTGGTCTCTGGTCTCTGGTCTCTAGTCTCTGGTCTCTGGTCTCTGGTCTCTGGTCTCTGGTCTCTGGTCTCTGGTCTCTGGTCTCTGGTCTCTGGTCTCTGGTCTCTGGTCTCTGGTCTGGTCTGGTCTCTGGTCTCTGGTCTCTGGTCTCTAGTCTCTGGTCTCTGGTCTCTGGTCTCTGGTCTCTGGTCTCTGGTCTCTGGTCTCTGGTCTCTGGTCTCTGGTCTCTGGTCTCTGGTCTCTGGTCTCTGGTCTGGTCTCTGGTCTCTGGTCTCTGGTCTCTGGTCTCTAGTCTCTGGTCTCTGGTCTCTGGTCTCTGGTCTCTGGTCTCTGGTCTCTGGTCTCTGGTCTCTGGTCTCTGGTCTCTGGTCTCTGGTCTGGTCTCTGGTCTCTGGTCTGATCTCTAGTCTGGTCTGGTCTGTCTGTTCTCTGGTCTGGTCTCTGGTCTGGTCTCTGATCTCTGGTCTCTGGTCTCTGGTCTCTGGTCTCTGGTCTCTGGTCTCTGGTCTCTGGTCTCTGGTCTCTGGTCTCTGGTCTCTGGTCTCTGGTCTCTGGTCTCTGGTCTCTGGTCTCTGGTCTCTGGTCCCTGGTCCCTGGTCCCTGGTCTCTGGTCTCTGGTCTCTGGTCTCTGGTCTCTGGTCTCTGGTCTCTGGTCTGGTCTCTGGTCTCTGGTCTGGTCTGATCTCTAGTCTGGCCTGGTCTGGTTGTGGTGAAGAGGAATGCCAGGCAGGGAACCTCGGCTCTCCCCCATCCTAGCTCCCACCATCATGGCTCTATCAAGCAATCAATCAAACGTATTACCAAAGCCCTTTATCACATAATGGTATTCTCAGTGGTTTTCCCCTTCTATTGTCAGATAGCCATCAACTCATAGTATACCTCACTGTTCACCATCTGTTATTGCTCATCTAGCCTTCTATTCTTCTCTTCTTTACTGTTCCTTCTCTTCTTTACAGTAAACGAACACATTGGCTGCTGGTGAACTCTTACATCAAAAACTCTGTGGTCATGACCACTCGAAAGCATCTGCCAAAGCTCCTTAAAGCCACAATCCGTAATTTGTTTGTCAGCCTAAAGACAGGCCCACCAGATGGGGGCTAACCTATTGAATAGCTGTAATTGCACCTTTTAAGAAATTCCCCAGTATTTCTTCCTGGCCACACATAACCCCTCATGTATTTTAGATTGTATCTATGGTGGACCCTGCCTCTTCTCTCTGATGGTATCTGAAGCAGATTTACTCTCTCTTCTCATGCAAACTCCCACTGGAGGGGGGGTGGAATCTGTGTGGAATCTGCAACCCTCTAGCTGCCAAGACATACAGACACACATCCTATGGCGCACACGCACTCCACCCCCAAACACCCACCCACACAGAGTACAGTACACACACCTGTGCTGAGCCCAGACTTCTGGGCCTCTCCTCTCTGTGCTCCGGGTCCAAACCCCAGGAGAGGAGGCTGTCTGGGGGGATTAGAGAGGCCTGGCCCTCTGTCTGCCTTCTGATACACCACATCCAGGGGCTCAGGTGCTGCTGTTTACCCTGCACACTGCTGCTGCCCACATACACACACACCACACAAACACACACCATACAGACCATATACAAAACACACACTCCATGCCCTCTCTGCACCCCACCACTAAACCGTAATACCTTCTGAGCACTGTGAACACCCCAACCTCAATACCCCCTCTCCCGTCTCTCCACACCCACCCATATTTCACGCCTCCTTTGGGGTAATCCTGGTTTCTGGGGAGTCAGCAGACAGAAGGGTAGCATTCACCAAAACTTCCCCCCCGCTACCTTCCCACCACCACCCCTCCAGCCCTCCACAAAACAGCCCCTTCTCACCCTCTCACCCCTGTCCGGCTGCGGAGAGGAGGCTGAAATTACAGTCAGACAAGCTCCAAATCTCCCTCCATTCTCCACACATGCCAGAGAGTGGGGAGTAAAGAATAACAGGCCTTAACTGTCCGTCCCCGGCCCTGCTTGTCTCTGTCTGCCAAGACCCTACCCTACCCTGCCCAGTCCCAGCCCCAGTCCCAGCCCCAGCCCCAGTCCCAGCCCCAGCCCAGACAACAGACCATCATTACTGCTAGTAAAGAGAGAGAGGGAGGGAGGGAGGTAAAGGAGGAATAACTCTGGACGGGGAGGTGAAGAGCGATAGAGGGCAGTGGGAACAAAGTGTGAGAAAGAAAAGTAGAAAGAAAAGATAGAATGAAAGAGAAGGAGAAAGAAATGGAGAGAGGAATTTGAGCGTAAGTACTGACGCAATGTTGAGCAGGAGCACTGTGCAGAGATAGATTTACACTGGGGAGGAGGAGAACAAGGAAAAACAGCCATGGCCAGGGCCCGTATTTACAAAGTCTCAGAGTGTTGGTCTAGGATCAGTTTACCCTTTTAGGTCATAATCAATAAACTGATATGAACAGGTGGGTCCTGGATCAGCATTCCTACTCGAATAACCTTAATTTTTTTGTAGTAAGTGATCCCTGCAGGAATTGAACCCACGGCCTTGGTACGCTAGCGCCACACTCGTACCATCTGAGCCACACAGGACCACAGGATGAGAGGGAAGTGAGAAAATGTTGATGAGAGTTCAGGGGGCGTCTGGTAGAAGAGGACAGGGAGTTACATCAGCAGTTATGACCAGTCAAACCTGATGAACTGCTGCATGTTGCAAAACGTACTCAAGTTGAGACAGTATGCATGGTGTATCACTGGGCATGTAACAATGCAAAACATGTTGTAATGTTGCAAGCATGAATATACCGCAGATGACACTACATATATGTTTTTTAATCACTGCAAAAGTGCCCTCTTCTGCCTAAATCCTGATCTAGGTCCTTGTTCGGATATTTAAGAAATGCATCCTTACTTCCTTAGTTCCTTGAGGTAAGCACAGCTCTATTAGTGGTTGGATAGGTGTGAGGAAGGTTACCACCCTATTACTTTTACCAACCCAAACAATTCATATCTGTGATAACTTCAAGAAGGTACTGTAGGAGGGAAGGATGCATTTCTGGAGTATTAGAACAGGGCCAAGGACAAGCTTTCCCCACATGAGTGCCTCCCAAATGGCACCCTAATCCCTGTGTAGTGCACTACTTTTTATCAGGGCCCATAAAGTAATGCACTATGTAGGGAATAGGGTGCCATTTGGGAAACAGCCCAACTCTCAGGAAAACAACGTTGTAACCAAACCAGCCTCGCTGCACCACCATCTACGTTCAGGACCATTCTCTATCCACAACACAGGGTTCACACACCTGGCATCACGCTATACACTCCACATCCCTCTCATTAGACCATGAACAGCTACAGTTATTTTTTTCTAGTCTGACGCATCGCTTATGGTGCTCCATAGCAGTTTTGTCATGGCCCAAGCAGCTCTTGGGGGGGGGGGTGAGATGTGAGGGAGGGAGAGAGAGAGAGAGAGAGAGAGAGAGAGAGAGAGAGAGAGAGAGAGAGAGAGAGAGAGAGAGAGAGAGAGAGAGAGAGAGAGAGAGAGAGAGAGAGAGAGAGAGAGTGGAAGCGAGGTAGAGAAAGAGAGAGCAGGGAGAGGAAAGTAAAGGCCCTAACAGAGAGTCTGCTGGGTCCTGTGCGTGAGTCAACAGATGTGTTCTTTTGATGCTATCTCATCGACCGTAACAAACTTGACTCAGAACAGGCTGTGGCCGAGCCTCCGGTACACACAGAACATTGTGATTCCTCTCCTAGATTCTAAACTGTTTAACCCCCCACCTGGCTTACCTCACTCGCTCCCTCTCTCTCACACTCACAGTATCTATCTCTCTCTTGCTCTCTCTCACACACACATTCACTAGCTTTTTTCTCCCCCTCTCTCTATTTCTCTCTCTCTCTACACTTGTCTCTCTTACCCCTAATTTGTATAGTAATTAGACATCTTGTCTTTTGCTACCTGTGGCCTTATCATTCTCATCTATTTCTCTTTCTGCTTGTCTCTTTGTGATGACCAGAAACCGACTGGCACCACATCACCCCCCCCCCCCTATCATATCCCTCTCCTCTCTTCATCCCACTCTTCCCTCTCCATCTTCTTCCCCCTCTTCATCTCTCCCTCCACCTCCTTCCCCCCTCTTCATCTCTCCCTCCATCTCCTTCCCCCCTCTTCATCTCTCCCTCCACCTCCTTCCCCCCTCTTCATCTCTCCCTCCATCTCCTTCTCCCCTCTTCATCTCTCCCTCCACCTCCTTCCCCCCTCTTCATCTCTCCCTCCATCTCCTTCCCCCCTCTTCATCTCTCCCTCCACCTCTTTCCCCCCTCTTCATCTCTCCCTCCACCTTCTTCCCCCCTCTTCATCTCTCCCTCCACCTCCTTCCCCCCTCTTCATCTCTCCCTCCATCTCCTTGGCAAAAGACCAGTCCTGCCTCAGCTCATCCGTACCAAAACCATACTTTCCAAATAAAAAATGTTATTTGGAAAGTATCACGTATATTTCTAAATAAATATACATATAAATATATATACTGTATGTGTACATTTAAATACACATGAATACAGTATGCATATACAGTTACATACATAAGCATGATAGAAACCATGTGATGTGTAAACATCGTTTTCCCTTCTACTTGGAATGCCAACCTACACTTTTAGAAAAAAGGCTGCTATCTAGAACCTCAAATGGTTCTTCAGCTGTCCCCATAGGAGAACCCTTTGAAGAACCCTTTTTGATTCCAAGTAGACCCTTTTGGAACCCTTTTTACTAAGAGTGTAGAACACTGACTTCTAGACTGCCCACTCTATAAGGTTCTGCTGAGACAGGTAGATGTTATCTATGTTTGTGATCATAGTGGGGGAAGTGGGTACAGTGGGTACAGAATACCATTCAACTGTCAGCTACTGTCATACTCCAGTCATTTTACACTATGAGATCTGTGTCAGAAATACCATGGGGTAAATGGCCAATCCAATCCATCAAACTAGTTGCCAAAGCTGGGTTTTTCTACCCCTTTTTCGTGATATCCAATTGGTAGTAACAGTCTTGTCCCATCGCTGCAACTCCCGTACGGACTCGGGAGAGGCGAAGGTCGAGAGCCATGTGTCCTCCGAAACACGACCCTGCCAAGCCGCACTGCTTCTTGACACACTGCCCGCTTAATCAGAAGCCAGCCGCACCAATGTGTCGGAGGAAACAACTGGCAACCGAAGTCAGCATGCATGTGCCCGGCCCGCCACAAGGAGTCGCTAGAGCATGAAAAGGACAAGGACATCCCAGCCAGCCAAATCCTCCCCTAACCTGGGCCAATTGTGTGCTGCCTCATTGGTCTCCAGGTTGCAGCCCACTGCAACACAGTCTGGGATCGAACCCAGGTCTGTAGTGACGCCTCAAGCACTGCGATGCAGTGCCTTAGACCGCTGCGCCATTCGGGAGGCCCAGGTTGTGTTTTTGTTAGGGCGTGCGTTTTAAAACGCTTTGCAACTGATAACAAAAATGTTTGTTTTTTATTGGACAAGTCTAGGTAGTCCCTTTCTTTTTCAGTCCGTTTTCTTCCGCTTGGTGGCCTAATGGACACGGCCCTGGTTGTTTGATGCTAAAGTCTTGTGTTTCTTGGACAGGTTCTGTTTTAAGGTGTCCATATGTAACCAGTGACTGATTGCACTCCCTGCAAATACTTTTCGTGCTTATTTTTGTTTTAAGTTTACTGTAATCATCCAGATTCCCCAAAACACATTCTCCCCCAACAGCTTTCTCCTATTACTCTTATAGTTACAGTACAAGTCGTTCTATGCAAGTTCTGCATGCGTTCTATGCGAGTCTGCATGCAATGTTTACTGTCTATGTGGCTCAGTTGTGGCTAGGTTCGAACGACAACAATTCCTGAGTTTCCCATCTGAGATTAATCAACTACTGAACACAGCATTAATATTTCCTCTGCAGACATTTTTGTTGAGTGATTTACATCGATGTCTCTTTCCCCGATGAAGAAAAGGTGTTTGCATGTGTTTCTGAGCAGTGGTGTTGACTAACTACTTGGAGAGGATTAGAACATATTAGACCATTTTTGCAACATAAAGACATTCCTATGTGGGTGTGTGGTGCGTGTGTGTGTGTGTGTCATATTGTACAGTTTAGAGGAGTCAAAAAGTCCACAGTCAGCAGGGTCATATAGCAGGACAGCTCTTTCCATTTCCCTCACCTCTCCATCAAACTGGGGATCATGATATGAAAGACACAAAAGTTGAGTTGAGCCAAGCTGCACAGAGCTGGCCTGGTTACACATCCACCATACAGATGTAGGATCTTAATTTGAGCCTGTTTGCTAAAGCAGGAAAACATTATCCTGTAGCAACAGGAAATGTGAATTATTATGTGGATTATAATTTATGGACATTTTTCTAGGCGTTGATACATTTTTTGTTAGGCCAAATCATTTTTTGTTAGGGCAAATCAAGTCTGACATTTCAAAGTGGAAATTACAAACTTTAGAAACCTTTTTAAACCTCAAATAAAC
The DNA here is from genome assembly GCF_964263955.1 of Coregonus lavaretus. Classification (NCBI taxonomy): domain Eukaryota; kingdom Metazoa; phylum Chordata; class Actinopteri; order Salmoniformes; family Salmonidae; genus Coregonus; species Coregonus lavaretus. The sequence goes on along the minus strand of NW_028161619.1, from coordinate 314 downwards.
TACAAGTTTCTTAGCAACACAAGAGTGATCAGATGAAGATTCTACATCTGTAATTGCTGTACCATCCTGGAAAGGACCACGTGAAAGAATAATGTTGGAGCCAGCACAGTATGGTTTGATAATTTGAAAGGGCTAACACACCTGGAGAAAGGGGAGATTATTGTGGCTATTTATTATCCTGTTATCTAGTTAATGAGGAAAATATCCTGCAATTGGCTGGTGGGAGACAAAGGTTGCTGTGTGTTTGTTGGAATGTATAAAAGGCTGTTAGGTCAATTAGCATTAGATTACAGAGTGTACTGAGCACTGACTGG